>NC_056746.1:1572920814-1573213314 GCF_019279795.1 Protopterus annectens | reverse complement strand
TATATGTGCAAGTGTGTATATTTGTAGGATACAGCATTTTGAGGCCACATTCTCCAAATACAATACACCTTGCCATACATTATAAGGGATAGTGATACTGCTGACATTAGGAGAGCCATGACAAACCCTCACCCTACTATCCCTGTGGCATGTGCAATAAATGCACGTCCCTGTAGTAGCAATGATTACATAGAGAAAGGGTTA
This sequence comes from Protopterus annectens, assembly GCF_019279795.1. Lineage (NCBI taxonomy): Eukaryota > Metazoa > Chordata > Ceratodontiformes > Protopteridae > Protopterus > Protopterus annectens. The sequence goes on along the minus strand of NC_056746.1, from coordinate 1,573,213,110 downwards.
CATTGGAGTCCTGGTCAATGTGTGATTGTGGGTATGTCAGAGCATTATCATGGGTTTCAGTGAGTAAAATATCCAATGTTGGGTGTGGGTGCTGGGTATACTGTCTTTACACCATGGTACCTCCAGTAGATGTACCAAGATCCACTGTATGAGGACCACTGTCACCATCAACCATACAGGTAACTGATTACACTATCCAGCCCAATGATGCATGTGTTGTGTGCAAATTATCTGTAACAGAATGGACTCACTAACAAGATATCACTGATAAACCCGGGTCTCTCAGATGTGTCGATGACTGTTATGTGTTTGTCAATGTGTATATGACAGTATGTCATACTATGTACTGTTCATTAACACCTAGTACATCCCCCAATTATCATACTGTACAAGGCCTGATGATGTTCTTCACTTAAAAAGGAACACAGGACACACCTCTTCCTAAAAGCTGTGTGGTGTGTGCAATTAAGGCCAAACACATTAGTAGCAATAAGTACCTAGGTAGGGGTTCTACTCTCAGTGTTGCCAAGTAAGTGTGTGTGTATGTGAAGGGATCTACTTCAGTTTGCAGAAAATACATGTCCCAGGAGGTCATCTGTATGAGAACTGACTGGCAAATGCTAACATCTCAAAGGAATCATCTTGTGGAAATCCATTCCATCAAAACTAGTAGTAGATGTGTAAATGTCCTCTTCCCCACTGTACAGCTGTACAGCGATACTGGAGTTGGTATATATAGTTGGGTGTGGATGTTGTGGGCACTGCCACCCTCATTGGGGTTATTGTTGTGTGTATCCCCACACTTAGTCTGCTATAATACTGTACAGTTTATGTTAATAGGTTAAGTAGTTGTCAATCACACTATGTGTGGTTGTACACCACCCCAAACCCTCCAAAGTGGAGGGCTGTGCCACCAACACCAGCACACTTATGTTTACCAACTCCAGGATTTCACTACATTGGGGACGAGGACATATACCAGCCAGTACCATCGTCAATGACATTAAACTGGCAGAATTATTATTTACTGATGTGATGTTTTTCCTATTTTATCTTGGTGGAATGACATAGGCTAAAATGAGTTCACTGCAAAATTAAGTACATCCATGTGTACAGTATTCTCTGTGTATTGCATCAACACCAAAGCCTCTGTGTGTGTTAGTCACAAACATTTGGTGTGTGCCACCCAGTACACTTACCATTGTCTACTGTAGAAGGGCTGAACCATGCACTCACCTGTATACACCCCTCAGACCTATCAGGCCTGTGGCACATGCAGTAACTGTTATACAGAGCTGTTACTTGTGTTCAGCTGTACTCAGGATATGACACAATGTGTCACCACAGTGACATACCCCTTGTAGGAAACAACAGCAGACAAACATCCTGCTGACACAATGACACCTACAACACAAACTGAATACATTATGGAGACCACAATCAGTCAGTGTTAATAACAGCTGTAATGCATCATGGCTGGACAGCTACACATCCTGACATGTAAGCATTAAACGTTCCAGCTGAAAACATGTTACACAGCCATTGCTAAACCTTAGTATATTCATCATGTGCATCAGAACCATATTAGCATGTACCTGCATTAATGGTATGGATGACGAGGATGTGGCACAGGTATCATCATATGCACAGGGTGTGTTGTGAGGTTGCCAAAGACCTAGGCTGAGCCATTTGGTTGACATCATGTGTGTGTGTTAGGGAGTTTCATTATCATTTGGGCTGTGCAGATGTGGTGTCTGTAGGTATGGAGGTGCCCTAGCTATGTTGGTGATGTGTGTGTGTATGTATGCACACAGTTCTGACGTGGCTGCCCTATACTGTGGTTTGTTGGACAGCTGCAGACCATACATGCCAGGGTGTACAGTTCACCATGTCTGGCCACAGACACAAGAAATGTGCCTGTGAGGGGTTCCACAGGCATGACCAGGTACAAGCCCAGATGTGGTACTCTTCCCTAATGATGACAAATGTCCGCTGGATCCAGGTCCCTTTTGGGACCTGCCAGGACCATGTGCATGTGGCCTGCTCTGTTGTGGTGTGGACAGCACCCCACTGCAGTGCTGGTGCTGGTACTGCCACTACGGGAGCGGCTGTGACTTGTTACACGTCCACGTAGACCTCCACCTGTTGGTGTTGCTAACCTATGTCCATGTGGCTATCAACCTACTCCCACTATATGCTCTAACACAGACATTGCATGGGCAAGGATTCCCACCATCTCACCCAACCATCCATCCAGGACCTCTGCAAAATAACAGTGGGCACCTGCAAGATCATGAATGCTGTGTAGTACAGCAGAATGAGTAGCCATCTAATGTTCCATATGTGCCTGTGCCTCCATGACGGCCAAAAACATGTGTCTGGTGACACTTGCTGTGGCACTTCTGCCAGAGGCATGATGGTCAGCAGCCCTCCTACGAGCACTACTGTACATCTGCTAGTGTGGCACCTCTCTGGTCATCTGGCTATGGCTGCTGTGTACAGATACACTTACCATAGTCACCACACTGTCCTGTCCCATGCCACCACCTGCCAGCTGTCTGTTATTTATGGCCACTGGTGATGGTGTATGTATAGGCATTGTGACTGTGTGCAGGGATGGGGTGGATAAAAATGGGATGTCAACCGATGGCACAGCTTCAGCCCCTGACAACTCTGCCTGTGCCTTACCATACCTATCATTATTGTCAGAGTCTGTATGGACACTAACATCAGTTTGCCTGCAGGAGGGACTCTGGCCCACCTCGCCACCTGTGAGGGGAAAACAAAAAACATAATTTAAGACCTGTACGTCATTGCTTACCCCTACACAGACACACACACACACACACACACACACACACACACACACACACACACACACACACACACACACACTTACAGGTGAGGTGGCAGAAAGACATTACACAGACCTCTCATTACCCAACAGTCAACATGCATGACATATGGCACTCAACAGCATGCACTGCAGCTATGCTCAATCCTTGTTACCAACATTATACATCTCAGTGATGCATGAGTTGTGTTAGTAGGTGATGCCCCTTCCCCTGGAACACACTTCATCCATGTACACAGTACTGCTGTGCACCTGTTCAGCACCCTGACATGTACTGTGTGCCATACATCACGAGTGTACACACCATTGCTGAATATGTATATGTGTGGCAGTTATGTTTGCTCTGTTGCTTACAACCCCTATGTGTTTGTCTGACACATACCTGGGATGATATGAGGACAGATGTCAATAGTGAATGCCTGATCTCTGATTTGCAGATCTCATCATCAGCAGTGCATGCGTGAGCAATCCAATCCAATTACACTGGCAACCTTCAAAGCTTACTGTGGCTATGAGGAGTGTGTACACCCTTATTGACATGCCAGCCTCTTCCATGATATGCAATGGGGCCACAATACTGCAGATGCTAACATTACACACACCTGATATGTGACATATGACCTGTGCAATCAAATGCAATATCAAATAAATGTGTTAATTTTGCAGATGCTGATTGAGATGCATACAATATATGGGTTGCATAAGTGTGCACACCCCTGACACAATGGTTTGTTGCAAAACCTGTTAAGTGAACTACAGCAGTCACTATTCCTGGAAGGGGTATACTAGCATGGCCCAAATTCACTTGCCATTATTTGGTCACTCCCACCTATAAATGTCCCCCAACTCTGCCAGATTGTAAGGTTAGCTCATGTGCACAGACCTTGGAGGTCACACAGTGCCTTCACTATTGCTGTGGAGTCAGGGTTATGTCTGGCACAATTCATGACCTTGATTGTGTTCAGATACAGCCATTCTTAACGAGCTTTGGATGTATGCTTCAGTTCACTGTTGTGTTTCAGGATGACACCCCTCCCCATCCCCAGCCTTATTGCAGAAGCTTGACAACTATGGGCCACACATGAGTGTCATTTTGCAATGTTCCAAATTCAGAACACCATGTCTACCGGCCTAGTTCCTGCTAATAAACAGCATACCTAAAGGTGTACACTGGCACCAGCAAGGTACAGATGGGGATGGTGAGCTTGAGGTGGAGTGAGGTGTTGCTTGTACACCACATGTATCTTTATTAATACTGTCTGTAGGTTTCAGCATTGGTCTCGTTACACCATTATACATTGCAACACATGCCTTTGGGACACTTGATGTTACACATATGCTACCTGAGAGAGCCCTGGATGATGTTTCCTGTGGAACAACTCTTCCATCTGATTACCCTAACCCATAGGCCACACTTATGCAGAGTCCAGGTGATTCTTGACACAGGTACTGCACAGGCAGTACTTGCTAGACATTCCTGCAAGCCCCTCAGTGTTGCTGCATGTTTATGGGCAGCCTCCATGACCAGTTTGCAACATGTGTTGTCATCTGTCTTGGATGGGCATCTGTTTATTTTCTACATTAATGTTGTCCCATACTTCGTATTCACATACATGACTGTTTGCACTGTTTGCCATGGTATATGCAATGGTGAGGTAAGGCTATGTCTCCCACTCCTGAGTGCTACCTTTTGGATATTGGATCCATTCCATGGTTTGTAAGATGTGTGCAAGCCATGGCTGCCTCTGTTGCCAGTGAGTGGGCAAATGTCATGGACATACTTCTTGGACAGCAGACCATTACTTGGTGTGACATTAAGGCCCTGTACTTGATGGAAGGTGCATATTCATGAAGAGTGAATGCTGTCAGTACCTCAAAAGCTGCTTCCACAATATATTTGGAGTGCGTGCACACATATGCTTCCAGTGTTTATTAAGGTATGTATTCCCCATATTTGTTGTCCTAACATAGGATTCCATATTACACATTCATTGTTCATGTTAGGATCACATTACAGGTTGTAAAATGTGTGGAATGTGGTATTGTGATATGCCGTTGTGTAGATCTGTAACAGCTGCCATTATAATAGTGATGTATACACTGTTGTAGCCACTGTATAAGGCTAATGTTTCAGTCATGTCCCTACTGTAGGCCATTTGTCCCACCATTATGTTCATCTCTGTCCACACATCTTTCACTGACAGGTTGTTAGGTATAGAACTCTTACATATCCTTCAGATATGCCACCATGATGATCACTGTGATGCAGTGCAGTTAACATCAACAATAAGTGAACATGTACAGCATGCATTTTAGGTAGGTGTGTTAAATGTGTGCATGGCAAATACCATGGCCATAACATGGCTGTTGTATTGGCAAACCTGAACAAAACAAGTCCATACTCACCAGCTACAGGCTGTTGCCCAGTTGTATACTAGAGGGACCTACATAGTTGTGTGAGAGATGTAATGTCAGTAGCCACACCTGTAGTATTGGAACAGGGTGGGAGCAGCATTTCAGTACATCAATAGTACAAACCCACAATACTAGAGCTTATGCACATCTGATCATTACTACACTGCAGCAACAGACTACGTTATCTGAGATATGCATGATGATACTTTACAGATGAAGATACATAAGCAACAGTGGTCTACAAATGTGCCCTGGGGCCTTACCTGCATGCTCCTCATCCATTGTTTGGGTAGCAACCACCTCCACAATGCTATCATCAGGCTCCTGGTTTTGCTGGCAGGTGGGTGCCACAAGGCTGGCCAGGAGCTCCTCAGCATGTGTCAGTGGGGGCTGGATGGCATGACTCCCACTTGTGGCTAGTTGGTCTCTCCTAACTGCAGCAGCACGCTCACAGGCATGGCGGATGAGATAAGTGCAATGATGTTGCACCTGCTCATAGCTGCGGTTATGCAGGCCAACATCATTTACCCTGTGGACGAGCTCATTCCACAGGGCAGTCCTCTCCTGCAGATTATGGGCTGTGCATCCAAAGAGGGTTCTATGATGTTGGACAAGGACATTTATTATTATATCATTCTCCTGGGAAGTATACACAGGGAGATGCTCCTGGTTCATGGTACCTGGAAGACATAAACAGGAAAAAAGGTCTGAGGACCTCATACCGCAAGGATATAATGGCCTCTCTCTCTCCCCTCCACCATATCTGCAACAATAATCTGAACACACAAATCAGTGGGTATGTTTACATCAAACCGACTGTTGGAACATATATCCTGTTGTTCAACAAATATGGAAATGTGTTTCTATTCATGTTCCATGTTGAAACATTATCACTGGTGGCTTGTTGCTATCAATGTAACCTACGTGCCATTGTAATGGCCACTGTGGTTCCATATATGCATGTGTTCTGTTTGCTATGAAACTGTTCCAAATCTGGTGTTTTGGGTTAATGGGAATATCTATGCATGCTGTTATAACTAATCCTGGATTGTGTTGACTATTACTAACCCATATATTTCTAAAACTGCAACACAATAGCATGTTTGGGAAGGCTGTTCCCAGCAGACCCAAGTCTCCCACCTCATCTGGTCATGGCACCAGGTGACAGCATGTCTGGAAACACCCCAGGACCGCCTCATCCACTGGTCCTGCACTACCTTCAGGTGGAACCACCTCAGTAGATGGGGATTGCCCCCCCCCCTGGGAGTTGGCACAGACAGAATCTGTCTCCTGAAGTCAGGTCCAGGGTCTGGTGCATAGGGAGCTCCGCAGAGAATTGGGGGATCTGCTACACCAGCTTGAGGGCCTCATGGTGCAATTAGAGGGTCAGCCTGCCCCTCCTGCTCAGCCTCCAGCACAGCCACCTTCAGGGCCGTGAAGGTGCAGTGGTGACTGCCCATGAGGGTGACCTCAGTCCCACTTGTTTCTATTTGGGGGCTCATGAGCTTCCAATTTCCAAACACCCCTCCCCGTCCAAGGTATTTACCCCCACATGTGTCATATACTGCCCCTGTATGCTGTCTTGTCTGTCTTCCAACCCAACCTACCTCTCCAAATATACTTACTATCCTTCCCCAACATCCCACTCTCACCTTAACAAAAAAAGGGCAATCTGTTCCCAAAAAGAATTTCACACCATACATAACTGTGCATTTCGCACCCGCTTACAACTGCTTAAAGGTGCCTTAATCACTCTGTATCCAATAGCCCTTGAAAAAACATCCAAGAAAGCTCACTCCGGATATAAACACAAACCACTTTTATTTTCCACTTGTATCACAACGTAAGTAAGCGCTTTGTCCCAAATTAAGTTTTAACAATTCTATTCAATTCAATTCAATTTTAACAGGAGGTTTGTCTGATGAAGTTCCTGTTCAAATTGAATTTGGGTTGAAAGAGCTTGCCTACATTGTGATACAAGTAAAAAATAAAAGTGGTTTGTGTTTTATATCCAGAGTGACCTTTCTTGGATGTTTTTTCATGGTTTGGACTGCATTTTTTTGTTTATATAACAGCCCTTGTTCTGGCCAGAAAATAAGTTATCAGCCCTTGCAAGTATCTAACTCAGGACCCTGCACACCATATCCACAGCAATTTACCACTAAGTCATCTGAGCTGCAGATAGGTGCAATGTTTTCTCAAACATGTCATGCAGCACAGTCATTCAACAGTAGTATATATATATATATATATATATATATATATATATATATATATATATATAGTTCCCCTTCACAATCAAATTACTGAATGCTCAAAATTCAGTAACTCGCGACTGTAAAGTCGAAAACCCATAAGAGCGAATCTGCATAAGTGCAAATTCAAATATCTCGAATTTGCGCTTATGCATGTCAGCTACGAGATGGGAAATGCGTGAGTCAGGATGTTTCACGGAAGTGAAGGTAAGTGAGTGTATGTGTGTGTTTTGTAAGTTGTGTGTGTGGGTTAGGGTAGGGAGGTGGGAGTATCAGTGTGAGTGTTGGATTTGTCTGTATTTCTGTGTGTGTGTGCGCGGCAGTTTAAAATGTCTGTGTGGTGTTTTTTATTTTGTGTATTAGAGTTAGAATATATAAGTATGGGGAGTGTGGGGGGGTGCAGGGGGCTTGCCCCCCTGCGTGCATGTAGTGTAGGGCTTGTAATTTATGTGATGTGGGTTGTATGGTGTGTATGTGTTGTGTGGTGTATGTGTTCTGTATGTTCGGGGTTTTTTGTTTTTATGCTTGTGGGTTTTAGGATTTTTGTTGGTTTGACTTTATAGCTTCGAGTTACTGAATTTTCGAGCATTCAGTAATTCGAGATTGTGAAGGGGAACCATATACATATGTATGTGCGTGTGTGTGTGTGTGTGTGTATGTGTGTGTGTGTGTGTGTGTGTGTGTGTGTGTGTGTGTGTGTGTGTATGTAGATATTCATGTGCAGTCAGACATCAGATCCTTGCTACAAAACAGAGCATCCCATGTGGACACAGCCTATCATGGGGGGGGTATATAGGAACAGATCATAGATATGGCTATTACAAACCTATGAAGTTTGGGCATGATACATTTCACATTACCATGACTGTTCTGAAGGTGGTGGGGTCTGAAAGTCATGTGTCTATCATGATGTCATTACTTCCACCTTCAGCTATTTGCCAGACTAATATTAATGTTTGGAGGAACAGAACAAACACTATGATGGCTTAAATCTTGACATTCTATGCAGATCTGCACAGTTGACAGGCATGAGCTATTGCCCACAGGGCCAGATGCTATGTCCAGTTGTTAAGCAGGACATCATTACAGCAAGCCTTGATGGCACACACCAATCTTTCAGCATCATCTATCCCATTATTACACACCATGTACTACATTCAATTACGTGCTGACATGTTTCAAATACCTGTTTTATTATTGTGCTCTCTTCTGTGTACCAGTTGGATGTCTTCCTTGTTTTTTTTTGTAGTATTTTTGTTTTTTAGTATTATTTATTTCTCTCTCTCTCTCTCTCTCTCTCTATCTATCTCCACTACAGGAATCGAGCTGATTTGAATAGGCTGCAGCATGGCTTTTGTAGGTGATGCTTATGATCAAGTGATTGCCTCTGCACCAATTGGTGCTCCCCACTTGCTAATTGCATGCAGCCAGCTGTGTAGTACTTCCAATAGCCAATGTCATAGCAACCCACTACTATAAATGACTACATCATGTGGGCATTGCCCCTTTACCTTTCCTGTATGGAAGACATCCTTCCTGTGTGTAGGTAGCAGTGTTACAGACAGCAGGTAGCAATACCACTTACAACAGGACTTCCGGACACAGGCCTACTACATGTTTGTATAAGGTTCCAGACCTAGGAACAGTTTGTGAGTATTGATGTTATATGCATTGAATACTACTAGTTTTACAGGGTTTGTGTGTACATGCTAGTTTTGCAAGGAATGCAGTCTGTCTGCATATTTCTCAACTGTGGGCATATCCACATGATGGCCAGAGGATTGGCTGTTATTCTTTGTCTGTTCACCACACAGGTCTTGTCTCTGACGTATCAATGCCATTCTCACCACTGATTGCGATCAGTACATGGCAACATCAATTTGTGTTTCTGACTTCATATTCCTGAGTAAGAGTATGTTGCATCTTCACAGTGTATAACAGCAATATTTCAAATATGGCCCTGTGATGCAGCCTCTGTCCTCCACCTATATACCAAGCTTTGTCCAGATGTCAGAAGTTGTTAGCTAATGGCCTATCATTATTTAGTGCTGGCATTCCTGCTATCATTCCAGTGATGTTGTGGACTCACACACAAATTGTGGAGTAGGGTCCATAAATATGAGGGCTACAGCTGGACAAACTGTGTGTGACCATGTACAGTCCAGAGGTCACTGTATGTCGAACACTGTTATATTCCCTTGTAAGACATTTTATAGGGGAGCGGTATTAAATGGTTTTAACCCAAGCTGTTACAACATGTGAGAGATATCAGTAATAAGAAACATTAAGGTATATGGCTGTACATTTCATACGTTTCACCATGGGAACAGTGGTGGGCTAGAGCTTATTGTCTTACACACAGTTCTTTTTGTCAGTATGATAGCAATGTTTTAAGTTAAGCATTGTTATGTAACAGATACATTTACCGTGTGACAACTTAATACTTTTCCCCCTAGGGGTTGAGTACAGAGTGTAGTTGGAGGCTGCTGAAATACATCTGTAATTAAGTGTTGATTGATTCTTATCTTCAAGGCAAGTGTGGTTTTTACTGTTGTACTACTTGAAGGCTTTAGCCTAGACAGCAAAGTATGCTATGCTTTGCAGATTACTGTATCATATGTTTTGTTTGAGAGCTGCATTAATAAGTTATTATGTATTTCAAACACCTAACTGCTATAAGAAATGGTATAAACAACTGAAATAGTACACAAATTAACATTTCTATGTATGCAAACGTGTGTGTGGTGTCATGTCCTTTGGATTGTGTGTGGGTATACGTTTCATGCAATAATTCTCATTTGTAGGAAAGAATCAAACACTGGCCATTTGAAAAGGTGGCAACTGTAGAAATAATGTCTGTTTGATATGCTGTGCACCCTCTATATATACTCTTTTCATATATATCTATAAGTAGTTATATATTTATATTTGTATGTATATATACATACACACACACACACACACACACACACACACACACACACACACACACACACACACACACACATATATATATGTGTGTGTGTGTGTGTGTATGTGTGTGTGTGTGTGTGTGTGTGTGTGTGTGTGTGTGTGTGTGTGTGTGTGTGTATGTATATATATATATATATATATATATATATATATATATATATGTGTGTGTGTGTGTGTGTGTATGTATATCTATCATTGGAATGTTTACAGCTTCCACATTCTACATTCCCTATGGTAGACTGACTGTTCTGCATGATATGTTACAGAAATCATACTGCCATCTTACAGCTGAGATGGCTTACTGTTAACTTGCTGTGGCTATGTTGTGCAGAGTCCTGAGTTCAAAACTTGCAAGTGGTGGTTATTGTGATGTAAGGCAAATCAGTTCAGCTGTGGAGTAAGGGATAATAGCAATAATTACAAGAAATCCCTATTTTGGGCAACTTCACCCCCATTAACAGTGCCTTTGGCCAGATGTTTTGCAGTGAAAGGTTCAGAGTGTGGATCCAATGTGCGAATGCATATATATATATATATATATATATATATAGAGAGAGAGAGAGAGAGATATGTTGTTGTTGTTGTTATTGTCTTTCAGCTTTTCCCAGTTAGGGGTTGCCACAGCGGAACTCCGGTCTGCTAATGATTGGCAGTAGATTTTCACAAACGCAGAGGTGCCAGCTCGACGTTCAACCTTTAACGTATATATATATATATATATATATATATATATATATATATATATATATATATATATATATATATATATATATAGACATATATATATATATATATATATATATATATATATATATATATATATATATATACACACACACACACACACACACACATATATATATAATATATATATATATATATATATAGATATATATATATATATATATAGACTTATGCATACATCTACATATATAAATACATTTTCCCTACTGTTGAATGACTGTGCTGCATGATATGCAAAGTTCAAATGGCATAGTGGTAAGTCACTGTGGTTATGGTGTGCAGGGTTCTGGGTTTGTGACTTGCAAGGACTAAATATTTTCTTGCTTGGCAAAACAAGGGCTATTGGATACAGAGTGATTAAGGCACTTTTAAGCAGTTGTAAGTGGGTTTGTGTGATGGTGAGCAATGCTAACTTTCGGTTAAATAAGCTTACAGACAGTTAGCCTGACAGTGCTTAATCTGTGTAGCCATTTCTTGCCGCCGCGCAAACAGGCTTAAACCCACTTACTACTGCTTAAAAGTGCTTACTCCCACTTACCATCGTGCTAATTTCTTTAAAAGAAAAGAAAAAAGGGGTGATAGGAAAGTGGTGAAAAAGGGGCCATGCAGGGGGAAAAACAATAGGGAAAGCAGCTAGGGATGTGCAGGACTGGTGTAGGGAAGGTCCATAGCTGTTCATTTCTTCTACAGCAACAGCTGTGCATCTGTGCTGAATTTGTAGGTAAATTTGGACACTCAAACCCATGAGATAGGGATAAGGACAACAATAATGTGTTGTGAAGCCAATTAGACCAGATTGCATGTGTCAAGTGGACAAGTGTGCAAAATGGACAGCTATGTATGGGGCAATTTTTTTTTTGGGAACAGATTGCCTTTTTTTTTAAGGTGAGAGTGGGATATTAGGGAAGGATAGTAGGTATATTTGGGGGGGGAGGTTGGGTAGGAAAACAGACAAGACACAGAAGACAGCATACAGGGGTGTTATATGACACATGTGGGGGGTAAACACCTTGGATGGGGAGGGGTGTTTGGAAATTGGAAGCCCATGAGCCCCCAAATGGAAACAGTGGGGTTGAAGTCCCCACTCATGGGCATTCACCACTGTACCTTCACAGCCCCGAAGGTGGCTGTGCTGAGGGCTGAGCAGGAGGGGGAGGCTGACCATCTAATTGTACCATGCAGCCCTCAAGCTGGCATAGCAGATCTTCAAACTCCCTTCAGAGCTTGCTATGCACCAATCCCCGGACCTGACTTTGGATGACATGACCCTGTCCACGCTGGGTTCCAGGGGGCGGACGAGCCCCATCCCCTGAGGAGGATCCACCCAAAGGTGGTGCAGGACCAGTGGATGAGGATGTCTGGGTGGGTCCCAGATGTGCTGGAGCCCAGTGTCACGGCCAGATGAGTTGAGAGAGGTGGGTCCGCTGTGACCGTCCTTCCCAAACGTGTTATGGTGTTGCAGTTTTAAAACATACGAGGGTCAGTAATAGTCAACACAATCCAGGATTAGTTATAATAGCATGAATAGATATTCCCATAACCCAAAACACCAGATCTGGAACAGTTGCATAGCAAAAAGAACACATGCATATATGGAACCACCATGGCCATTACAATGACATGCAGGTTACATTGATAGCAACAGGCCACCAATGATAGTATTTCAACATGGAACATTAATAGAAACATATTTCAATATTTATTGAACAATAGGACATATGTCCCAACAGTAGGTTTGGTTTAAACATATCCATTGATTTGTGTATTTAGATTTTTGTTGCAGATATGGTGGGGGTGAGAGAGATGTCAGTTAACAACTTATATCCTTGTAGTACTCAGAACTTTAATGATCATTGCTCTAATCATTAAGGTACAGGTATTATTACAATACCCTATAGCCTTGGTTTGTGCAGTGATATGTTTGTACAGAGTGTATATTTCAACTGTCTCATTGTTAAATTCTACATCTCTTACCTGGTAGACCTGTGGAGGGAATGTTTATTAACACTACCTGACTGTTTCTACACATATTCCCAGATTCCAGCTTAATATTATGCACATACCTCTGAATCTCTTAATGCACACACTCTGGACAAAGCTTGACAACATGGGGGTACAAATAAGGAAATGCTTTGAATATTGCTGTCATAAACATGGAGAGTTGTTAGAGTGACAGGATTTGTTTTATATACATTTTCTGAAGGTTTTGAGGTCTGAAAATCAAATGTATGTCATTATTTCCTGACTACAATTCTGAGATCATCCCACTGATTTGCCAGGGGGACAGAGGAACAGGCAGAAAATATGAGCCAATTTTCTGAACATTCTGAAAAATCTATACAGTTGAGAGGTATGATTATGCATACAGCTTACTACCAGTCCCAGGATTCGAACCATGGCTGTGTCTGCTAAAAATACAACAATTTAAGTCACAGCAGAGTGTGCTATTTGAATATTGCTCTCTATATATTCAGTGTTGTCTGTCTAAGTCTCTCTTGGTTGTACAATCTGACCTTGTAATTATAACAGTCGTATACAGTCATTCCTAGACATATTTTTATGTAGCACAGTGTGAGAAACAGTGGTTGATACAACAGTACTATTCTGATATCAGATGTTACTGAATGCTATATGTCAGGCCATACTATAACAAAGTAAACACTACCAGTCCAGGATTGAAATCTTTGTTGGCAGATACAGTTTTCTTATCTAACAGACCTGTGGAGGGAATGTTTGTTAACACTACCTGACTGTTTCTACACATATTCCCAGATTCCAAGTTAATGTTATGCACATACCTCTCAATCTCTTAAGGCACACACTCTGGACAATGCTTGACAACATGGGGGTACAAATAGGGACATGTTTTGAATATTGCTGCCATAAACTTGGAGAGTTGCTAGAGTGACATGATTTGTTTTAATATACATTTTCTGAAGATTTTGAGGTCTGAAGATCAAATGTATGTCATTATTTCGTGACTACAATTCTGAGATCACCCCACTGATTTGCCAGAGGGACAGAGGAACAGGCACAAAATATGAGCCAATTATCTGGACATTCTGAAAAGTCTGTACAGTTGACAGGTATGATTATGCATACAGGTTACTACCACTCCCAGGATTCAAACCATATCTGTGTCTGCTAAAAATACAACAATTTATGTCACAGCAGAGTGTGCTATTTGGATATTGCTGTCTACCTCTTCAGTGTTTTCTTTCTAAGTCACTCTTGATTGTACAATTTGATCTTGTACTTACAACAGTCTTATACAAACATTCCTAGACATTTTTTTATGTAGCACAGTGTGGGTAACAATGGTTAACACAACATTACTATGCAGAGAATGCAACAATAAATGCCATACAATACCAGAGTAAACACAACCAGTCCAGGATTTAGAGCTTTATTGCCAGGCAGTTACAGTTTTATTTAAATATGACCTATATGGGACTATTACTGTCATATTGTCTGGTTTATTCAGTGCAACCCATACAACAGTTTTTATACTGCCAGGTGACTTTCTACTACTTTATATTTATTTGGTATGACTACTGCAAGAAGGATTGTTGCTCACCAGCCTCGTGATGCAGCTTTTGCAGCCTACTAACATGGGCTTCCTGATTCACAGCCTGCTCAGCTACAGCTGTAAGGGAAGCAGAGAAATATTTAGGCATACCTATCCATCATATACTTAGGCTGGACATTAGTAAACAGTTATTAGTATGAGTACTTACACACTGCTGGGACATCACCCCTCTGCCTTGCTTCTTGGACCTACTCATCCAAGAGCTCCCTCTTTCTCTGCTTCAAGTTGGCATAGTGGTGCTGGACCTGCTCACCAGTCTGAGGGATAACAGTGGCACTGGTGAGATCACTGGCGAGATGGTCCCAGGCTTCCGCTTTATATTGGGATCCTTGGTACTGGTCCTGCAGTAGTCTCTTGTCATGGTTTTGTACCGGGGTCCTACCATGACCTTGGACTCCTGTATGCCCCAGCACTGCGCACGGAAGCGCATGCCCTCACCGACTCCTGCCATATTGCTTACCATGGGAAGCTGCAACCAGTTATGAGCTGTATTCCCACTTGTGGGGTTTAAATATGGCCGATTTCTCATCCTTTGCTGTGATTGGATGGTTTTGAATATGCTGAGCTAAGCTAAGCTATTTGAAAACCTGCTTAGCTAAGGTTGGCAGTGCTTAAAGTGACAGGTTCAGCACTGCTTACCAATGGGCAAATCCACTTAGCTGGGCTACTCATTGCTTAGCAGTCATATTTACACAATGCTTACACCTGGTAAGCAGAGCTGTGTAATGCTTAGCATTGCTTATTTTTCATTTTATAGACTATCTGCTGTATGGCATTGATTCATCGTTCATTACATATTATAAATTTGTTTACTCTCCCTGACATCCCCAATGTGCTTTCATTACATTTATTAATTTGTGACTATACTGTATGGGGCACTTATGTTTTTATGGGGGTTTCACAACTTTATTAAACTGACACTTCACATCTGGATCTAATGCAGTACTCCGGTTAACAACTATATGTTATTTAGTAGCTAAAAATAAAAAAAAATGTTTATGCATTGTTTTCACATGTGAAATGCAAATTGGTTACAGTGGGGACCAAACCAGGAATGGTTGCTTACAAAGCATATGCTCTAACCACTACACTATTGCCATACTGTTTATAGTGGGTGGCTCTTGTTATTTAACTTCTTGTGCTGTTTAAGCTGGACTAAGCGTAGCTATGCAACAGGCACACCCACGCAGCTACGCTTAATCTTTATTGCATTTATAAAAAAAAAAAAAACATTATTTTGTGTTATTTTATCTGTACCCTTCTGAATATCCCTGCTAATGCCGAACCTGTTATTTTATCAACTTTCTGCTTTGTGGGACAATTTGTCCCTTTTGTCTTTGTCCACATTCCTTACTCTGATGGGTTGGGAGGTGTGTGCTATGTGCTTATGCTACCTGTGTTATCCTAACTACTTTTGGCTTGGTAGGGATGATTGTCCCTCATGCCTTTGACCAGATTTGATATCCTGATGGGTTGAGGGTGTTATGAGCATTCTCGCTTGTTTTTAATTGCCGAAAGGCAATTCTGGAGTGCAGGGGGTGTGTGTATTATGAGAGCTCTGCTCTCAGACACACCCCCTGCGCTCATACACGGAACCATGTGTGGTTTAGAGCATGGCAGCACACCTTCATAAATATGCATGGTGTGCTGCCGTGCTGAACAGGAATGGTCCCTGCCGTGCAGGAATAATTTATAATATGATTATAACATTATTACAACATTAATTATAACATTTATAATGTTCATTGCTGTTGGATCTTAAATGGCTTTACTGGGATGAATCATTACCAACATGAATGAGGATCTGACATTCTGTGAGCCTCTTTTTATGTTAACTACTCAGTATTCTGTATTCCTAGGTGAGTAAGCCAAAGACCATTCATTTTCAAGGATTCCTTAGAGGTTATCTTATTATAGTATCCATTAGCTTTTATCAGCTTGAATGATCTAGTCACATAACAAATGAAAGTGAAGACACACTCAGAGCCTCCTGCTGTATTATAGCTGTGAAAACAAGCCGGTACTGCTAAGAAAATGATACCAAGGAAAGTGATAAAGAGGCAATTTCATAAAAATCTCTGAACATTTTAGTAAGTGGGAAGTACAGTGCATAATCAGACAATAAGTCTTCCAGTTCTCTTATAGATATGGCTGTGGTATCTGAAATGTTCTTTGTCAATAACCTAGCTACATCAGTCTTGCTGCCGTGCAAAATGACTTGTAGCATTTTCATTGAAAGGTATACCAGGAGTTAATTTTGCAAGAATTTTCACTTGTTGCCAGCTTCATGATGTTAAGGGATTAAACCTTGATTATGGGTCACATGACCCTGGTGCTGGAGGAGTCTAGAAGAGGAAGTGGGAGTGAGAAACTTATACCCTCTGACCCACTGAGGTGGGGGGACTGGCTCTTTTGCAAAACTGACTTCCACAACCAATGGGAAATGCAGCAAGACAGCACATGGACCAAGTGTGCACTCTGATTCCCTAAGAAGTGTGCATGCTGTATTCACAACTAGTATGTTTGTGAGAGCATGCATGTATAGATAAAAGTTACACAAGAAATAGTGAAACATCAAATTTGTAGGGTTCTGCGACTGCATCTATGCCCTTTTTCTCTAGCTTTCTTTGACTATCACTGCTTATGGCTGAACTTGAAGAAATGCATCTTTATTCTCTTTATTAAATATATACCTGTTCTTTTCCTCAGATTTATCTTCAGTTTCTAGGGCTGTCAGCATGTTTATGTTGACAGGGAAGTATGTTATCTTAAGTATGATACTCAGAGTCAGAGTCAGTAATTAAAGACTAGGCACACTACCAGGCCAAAACTGAGCATCTCAAAATTGTTAGCTCATTAAATATTGTTGTGGTACATTATTTAAATAAATCACTTAAGAAGGCATTAACAACCCAAAAGGCTCATTTGTAGTCTAAGATTACTAAAGATGTAGACAGAAGACATTCATTATATACATTATACCTAAACATTTAATATAGATAGCGTATGACAATCCTTCAGTTACCCTTACTCCGACACTGTCTTCCTCTGTACCCAACATCCTTGCATACATCCACTGATTATACTGTAAAATTATCATTGATAATATTTTCCAGGACCTTACTATCTTCCCATGAATTACTATTTCTTTAAGTCTTTCTTTAACCAGACCTTCTGCAGTTGTCTTCTCTGAACTCATCTGTTCAAATATGTTTTTGCATGTCTTACATTTGCACCTTTTTATGTGCTGATGTTATGCTTTTTCCATCTGTACCTAATGGGCCTATGTCAAATAATTGAATGGCCACATTGTTAAATGTCATCTCTTCATCAATGCAGTCTGTCAAAGCCCCCACACTACCAGCTAATTATATATACCAACTCAGAGATCACACTACATTGGGGAAATGGGTAACTTTCCTGCTCCCTACCATAACGCGATCTCAGTCAGAATGGTTTGACAGCCTGCATTGTTGATGAGATGATACATTTGACAATGTGGCCATTTCATTATATGACATAGACCCATACATAATGCATACATGCTGCACAGTTTAAGACTGTTCTCCTAGCTAGACTTTTCCACTCCTCTGATTATGTTGATTAATCTGAGTTGTGCTCTTTGCGCCACTCTTCTTTTCCTCCCTGTGTGTGATCAGTAGAAATAGACATTCAGATGCTGCCCTGTCAGTCCACAGGACAGTGAAATTGTCAGCATCACTGGAATGTACTACATGATCTCTCATTCCAACATACTGTTAGCCTTCGCTACTGCCTTCCCTCATGGTACTGTAAAAAACAACCTGGAGATGAGTATGACCCTTCCACAAATATCTTTCTCCTCCACTGTACATCCTTGGATAACTTCGTTAAATATTTGTGTTTTGCAGAGAATCCCCATCACCAACAGTAGTAAAATATAAAATATTGCTCTTCCATGCAATAAATCCTATAATCCACCTATCTACTCAAGTGCCAAGATAAATTAGGTTTCACTGGAGGCTGAGTTACCTTGCCATGAGTGAACAGAGTGGTTCTCTTGTCCTCTAATCTCAATGGGATACCTAGCAAAGGTATATTAAGCAGAGCCTGTAAATGCAAGGAAACCTGCAAAACTTAATTACTGCATTTTTAATGATAATTCTTCATATGTACAGATAAACTATCTTCTCCTGTCAGCTCTCATACTTCATGACCATATCACTCCTAAACTGTTTCATAATTTGCTTGATTGGCTTTATGTGAAAAACTTAAAAAAAAAAAAACAAATACAAATGTTCAGCAGACAATAGCAATACAGTTTGGTTTTAATCATGAACTCTGAGTCAAATTTCTATTTCAGTCTACATCAAAGTGGTGTCTGTGTTTCATTAGCCTTTAGGCTGTACCTTACCTTCAAAAGCACATATGGCACAACAATATCCCGTGTTTCTTAATGTATTTCTGCCTTAGATCATCTATTTATGGCTTCTACTTTGATGTCCTTATTTCTTCATTTGTCTCACAGTGTACATCTTACTACCCATCTCAGTCACTTCTAGCTTCCTCATCTTCCCTTTACTGCCCAGGTTGCTGTACCATACAGTAGTACTGGTTACACCACTGTTTTGTACACCTTACATTTTTGCTTCTTTGGCATTCTTCTGCTTACACTACCCCTGACACTCTGCACTGCTTGGTTGCAGCCC
The DNA here is from genome assembly GCF_019279795.1 of Protopterus annectens. Taxonomy (NCBI): domain Eukaryota; kingdom Metazoa; phylum Chordata; order Ceratodontiformes; family Protopteridae; genus Protopterus; species Protopterus annectens. The sequence continues at coordinate 1,573,193,592 of NC_056746.1, read as the reverse complement.
TTTTGAGTCTAGCTTTGACCTCCTCATTCAAATTTCCCTTCTCCTAAACACCTCCCTCAGATACTTGAAGCTGTTAACCTGTTCCACTACCTTCACATATTTTTCACTTCTCAGCTTCTTCTGATTTCCTCATTTACTGCCATTTCCACTGTCTTATCTGTACTCAGTTTCATCCCATGTCCCTGCAGTTTTGCATGCCAATCTCCTATCCTTTGCTGAAGTTCTTGTTCAGAGTCTGACTGTAATGCAAGATTATCTGCATACATCATTTGTTGATCTGTCCCCTCAGATATGTTTATTAATGTGTGTGTGTGTGTGTGTGTGTGTGTGTGTGTGTGTGTGTGTGTGTGTGTGTGTGTGTGTGTGTGTAGGTGTCTACACAGACACTCATTAGGAGTGCCTGGTGCTACTGGGCTGCACAACTGCAGTCCTTCCATCTTTCTGAAAAAAATAGTTTGAATGTATTTATTTCTAAAATTATTTGTTTTTGTTTATATCATTCTATGGCAGGCTCCTGCACCATTGTGGGATAAAACTGTAGCTGAGATCTAGGCTACTTCAGTTCATTTAGTTTCTCAAGCATCCTGCTGGAACAGGTACAAGAAGGGTAGAGAAGTGATAAGGTTTATGCCTGCTTGTCTCTCCCTGGGAGGTAGGCTGTAGCTATATCCTGGAACATGCACATTTGGGTAAGGTACATGAGGAACCAGACACCACATGAGTGGGGATGTATTTCTCACAGAAGCACTGAAATCTCCCTGAGCTATGCCAGTACATGGTAAAGCTGGTTAGAGCTATGTAAAAATCCTAATCAACCAGCGGTGTGATGTTTCAGGTGACTGTGCTCCTCTCTATTAAATTTGAGATGTTTCTCTAATGAATTTTTCACCCCTCCAGATCATTCTCACCCAGGGGGTGATAGTGCATGTGTGTTGGTTCACATCCCATTAGATTAGTTCCCCAAATCCTCTTCTCACTCTGCTGGGCAGCCCTATTGGGGGGATAGTGCTGGGAATTGATATAGATAATGGGGTGCTACCCAGTAGCAGTGTGTGGAATGCCTAAAATGCATTTATGTTGCTCTAACCACCAAATTCTATATACAGCATATTATGCTCTCATGCATGCTATGGGACATATGTCTAAAAAGTATGTGCCAGCAGCTGATCTGTATTTTAAAACAACCCAATGAACACCTGAATCCAGCAATTGGAACTCAGGGTGTACTGTCTGTTTCTACCTCCTCCTTCATATTAGTTATGTATATAACACTGCTGCTGTTATTGGAGTTAATTGGACTGCAAGGCGTAGAAGGAAAAAGTAAAATGCAAAGTCTGTTAGCATGGCAGTGAAGCTAGGTGACCCTACTTTGTGTTTCTGTGATCTTGCCTGATTTGTTAGTGCAGCAAGTTCAGCTAACCATCCAAAATCAGGATCACTGCTTCATGTGGTCAACTGAAAATGGTGGCTAATATGTAAGCCTACTGTCTCCATTACTGGCTTGGTGGTTATGGGCATCCTGAGGCAATGTAGAAATTCCCTCATGTTTACTGACAACCAATTAATTCTCATACAAACTGATATAGTATGTGAGAGGTGTATTTACACAATGTCACTGGAGGCAAAGCTCTCACATAAAAGCACTAATAATGTCAATAAGGTTGTCGGTAGTACACACACTGCACCCATCACACACAATTCAAACCAGACACATAGACCCACATATACTGAGGCACTTACATATAACCTTCCTAAACCACAAAGGCCTCCAAGACAAAGTACACATAAGAAATACCCTCAGCAGCCCCAAACACACTCTTTCAAAACAACACCCACATCAACACATGCAGCCACATCTCATGGAGCCTCTACTTCTAAACCCATAAGGCAAGTCAACACACAATCCAACATTCTAGTCATTGGAGACTCCCTCATGAGACACATGGATGTCCCTCTCACCAGGCTGATTAAGGAGAAAGTTACGGTCAGTTGCTTATCAGGGTCTAGTATCTGCCACATTATGTATGCACTCAGGTCATTGGACCACAATTACCACCATAATTACCAATATGACTCAGTCATAGTCCATGTGGGAGTAAATGACCTGAGACTTACCTCCCTAGACTATATGAAGAGACATCATAGACCTCTCAGAATATGTGTCTCAGGCTAATATGGGCCTAGCATTGAGCAGCATGTTATCTTCTCCAAGGATGATGCCACAATATGAACAAAAGATGATTGACTTTAATAATTGGCTTAGTTTCTGGTGTCATTCTAAGGGGTGCAATATTTGTCAGCACGGAAGGGGATGGTCAACAGACCACACTGCTTTGCCAGGGATGGTCTGCACCTCTCCCCTCTAGGCTTTTGAATATTAGCTAAAACATTGTCTTCCCCCATAGTGCCTTTTTTTAGGCAATGCCAAACTGAAAGTACTTCCGACATAGCAAATCAAAACCAAGAAAATCTAAAAATATTACTGCTCAATGGTAGGAGCCTAAACAAAAAACTCCACTCTCTGGAAGCTCTCTTTACCCTAGAGAATGCTGATGCCTGTGTGGTCACTGAGACATGGTTTAAAGTCGCAGAGAGCACACCAACAGTGCAAAGTTATAATGCCTTCCACATATTTAGACCAGCTACTTCACAGGCTGGGACTAAAGCTGGAGGTGTCTCTAGTTACCTCAAAGATAAGTATACTTCAAGTCTGGGCAAATAGGACAATGCACATGAGCTGCTCCATGTTCAAATCACAACAGGTAAAATCCAATACCACTTCCTTGCAAGCTATAGGTCCACCTCTATGACCCAGGAAACCCATACCATGTATTTAAACTTATTAGAAACACTAACCATCCAACCCAATACCATATTCATGAGTGAATTTAATTACGCCACTATTAACTGGGAATCCTATATGACATCAAATGTACATGCACAGAGATTCCTGGATTTTGTAAACACAAACTCCCTTGACCAGATAGTCAGTACACCAACCATGGATGCAACCATACTGGATCTGGTCCTCAATAATAAAATAAAACCTGGACCCCCAGCTCAACCGGGAATATTCAGGAACTATTCTAAGACTACCCTCCTGCTATTAAGTGAGAACCAGGCAAAATTTCAAGCCCCTATAAACCCTGAGAACACTTCTGCCTATGCAGAACTGTTAACAGAAACCTTGTACAAGCATGTTAATGGCTGTAGAGAGGCAGCTATACCCACCAGGAAGAAGCACAGAATTAACTCAAAAAACAAGCCACCTTGGTGGAATCACAAAATCAGTCAGATGTATAACAGCAGGAAGAAAATAATTTCAAAAATTAGGAGGTGCAGCACCCAGAAGGACAAAAGTACTCTCATCAAACTAAACAAACAACTCAGAGGACAAATAAGGCTACCAAAGCCAAATATGAAGTAAGTTTGGCCTCCTAGGTCAAGGACAACCACAAAGCAATCTTTAGCTATGTCCACAACCTCAAAGGCAATACACAATTGTGTGCAGAACTCAGTGTAAATGGAGCCACCTATACTGATCCAGAATATATAGCAAACCTCCTGGCTGATAAATTCAGCTCTAACTTTACTCTTCTCTCCCCGTCAACCTTTCCTTAGGAAATATCACCAAATAAAACTCCCTCTACTATCACTAGAGAACAGGTCCTTAATGCTCTCTCTCTCTAAGGCCAAGAACACTGCATCAATGGGCCCAGACAATATTCCAGGATGCCTTCTAAATAGCATGAAGCATGACCTATCAGGGCCTCTGAAATTACTATTTAACTGTAGCCTCCAAACAAGCTTCGTGCCTCATGAATGGATAAAGGCAACAGCCATTCCTCTGCACAAAGGTGGCCCATTGACAGACCCTGGAAACTACAGTCTCATACGTCTCAATAGTTTATATGTAAAGCCATGGAAATAATTATCATGGAGATGATCAACAGAGATGTAGTAAACCTTCAGACACTGGACCCGAACCAGTTTGGTTTCATCAAAGGCAGATCATGCCTACTCAACCTGGAGGAATTCTTTGAGAAGGTCAAGAAAGCAATGGATAAAGGCAAAAGCGTTCCCACTGCCTACCTTGACCTGGCCAAAGCATTTGACACAATACCCCACTCGGCCATTGTTGACAAACTCAAGAGATTAGGCACAAACCCGTATGTCACCCGGTAGATAGCCAACTGGCTCACAGACAGGACCCAGGAAGTTAGACTTGTGGAGCCCACCTCTACAAAGAGGCCACTCACAAGTGGAGTTCCTCAGGTATCAGTCCTTGGACTGCTCCTTTTTGGCATTTACTTCTCAGAAGTCAAGGCCAATGTCAGTGGTTTCTGGCTGACTAAATTTGCAGATGATTGCAAATTAGGAGCTGTCATTGAATCTCACACTGACATAAATGTTCTCCAGGAGGGGCTGACACAGAAAAATAACTGGTGTCAGACCCATGACTAAAACTAAATGCCAAGAAATGCATAATAGTATCCCCTGGGAAGTCATCCATCCCTGGTAACTATCATATTGACAACACACCTCTTAGAGTTGAGCTAGTAGTCAGGGACTTAGGGACACACACATAGATAGTAATCTAACCTTTGATCATCGTGTGTCTACAGTGGTGAGGAAATCATTCTATGTTGCACAACTTATAAACAAAGGTATGGCATCTAAGTCCAAGAAAGTCATTGTTCCACTGTATTCAGCATTCATCAGACCTATCATTAAGTATAATGCACCCTTTGATATGTACCTAACCAGGCATATCCAACAACTGGAATGTCCAAAGAGGTTCCTTAATAAAGAATACAGGGTGTAAGTAATATGTCCTATGCAGATCGCCTCAAGACCCTATCCCTGTATTCTGTCTCCTACAGGCTTTTGAGGGGAGATCTATGCCTGGCATACAGAGTATTGTCAGACCCCACTATGATGGACCTCCTGCATATCCACAAAATAAACAGTACCAGAATTACCCATTCTAAAGACTTAAACCTTGCCTGTGATATAAATAGGACCTTCTGAAGAGATAGGTATTTATCCCAGAGACTACCCTGTCTATGGAACAGACTCCCCATCAATCTGAAGCAGAGTTCCTTCATAACCCAATTCAAGTGCAACTTGGACAGTTGGATGGGAAACCAGAAATTCATCCCTGGTTTGGTACCTATGTCTCTAATGCAAACAGGTAACCTGTATATGGTTCATCTCCTAGGCCCATGCTTACACTTGTCAAGGGCATCATAACTTGCCAGAGATTTGGGATGCATGGCTAGGCTTAAAAAGGTCCTTGTGGTCATTAGCCTAATAAACACCTATGAACCTAAAAGCAGTGTGGAACAAGGAAAGCACAACACAGTGTGTGATTCTTACATTTATTTATTTATTTATTTTATTTTACATTTGTTGACTGGGCTAGTCTAGCTGGATATATGTCCATTTTCAGTAGAGGCCCGGGGAGAAAAGCTCCAAATTATTAGTACATCAATTAATAAAGTGTAACAATAAAAATAATAGCAGATATAATGGTAACAGCAAATTTTTTTTTTTTGAGAGATTACTTTTTAAGTAAGTAAAAGCAACAGGCTATGTGACGTTCATAACACAATACTTTTTACACACATGTGAAATATATAAAATCACTTACTGTGTGATGTGCTTAGCATCTTTGTCTGTAACTAATGCTCTTCCAAACTTAGACTTTGCAATCTAACTTCTATGATATGAAGTAGGTTGCTCAGACAAGAAACGTGTTGGTTTTATCTCTATTGACCTTGCAAAGGTTGTGTGCAGACTGAGTTAAGGAGATACTCCAGTAACAAGGCATGACTACAATTGTTGACCATCACAGATTAATAAGAAGGGTGAAGCAATGAGCCACAACCTTGTATCATTGCTTGTTGCACTCATTTAACAGTAAGTGCCTTGACATGCTAGGAAAGGGCATTTATTCTGTATATGCCTGGACTGCATATAAGTTACTGCTTTTAGCATAATATATTGCAACTACACACACATTCAAATCTTCACTCAAACAATACCTACTCAACGCTCTACCTGTAACTGTACCACTCAATTCCCTCTCTGTTACTGCACTCCTCTTTGAAGACCCTACTTACTAACAGTTTCTATGACTCTCTCATACTGACTCTTCACTGCTCCAACTCAATCTTAACATGTGGGAAACTGCCTTCCATCCCATTAATGCCCAAATCTTACTCACTTTACTTTTTACTTGCCAACTACTGATCCTCTGTCTCAAATAACCAGTTCTTCTTATCGGAACCCATAAATCACTTATGCAGTCCTCTCTAGTGGCGGCTCATGATATAGGACTGCAGGACTGCAGCCCCCCAGCTGTGACCACACAATGGTACATTCCTAGATTTTCTACATAACATAATCCAGACTGCTGCCTTCCCAGTCCGGATTCAGGAAGAAGGCAGCATACTGCTAATTTCCCAGAAGGATCAGACTGCAAGGTCTGCAGTCTTAAATGTTGGAACAAGCAACAGGAACCGGAAATTGGACCATTTAGGCAGGTTGCTGCCTTGGGTTGAAGTTAGCTGTTTGCTGCCTTGAAGGACTATTGCTGCCATGAAACAAAGCTAATGGATTTTGCTGTGTCTTGGACGTAGTATAGTGGAAGTGAACAAGGCTACAGGTAGCTGCTGTGTCTGATTATTGCTGCTTTAACTGCCTTGCCATTGTGTCTGATACTGCTGCTGTGAACAGTTTTGGTTTTATAACTGCCTTGAATGGAGCTTTGCTTTTGTAACTGCCTTGAATGGAGCTTTGCTTTTGTAACTGCCTGAATGGCATGGAGCTTTGGTTTTGTAACTGCCTGAATGGCACGAAGCTTTGGTTTTGCAACTGCCTGAACAGCACGGAGGTGTGTGTGTGTGTGTGTGTGTGTGTGTGTGTGTGTGTGTGTGTGTGTGTGTGTGTGTGCGTGTGTGTGTGAAATGCCCCAGTTGCTTTATACTGGTAGCTACAGAGAACCTGTGTGTAGGTAGAGATCAGGCTTGAACCCTGTACCTTGAGTGCAGGTAACAACAGCCTGAATTCCCTACCCACTACCATTTCTGAACTTTTTTGCAGATTTGTCTCATATTTTGTTCTCTTCTGTTCCTCATAACATTTGTGGTTTCTGAATGGTTAAATCCTTAGATATTTTATGGTGCAGTGGTAGCATTGTTGCATCACAGCTACAGGTTCTCTATTTGATTCTTGGCTGGGATGACTTCTATATAGAGTCTGCATGTCATTTCTGTGGGGTTTTTGTTGTGTCCTCCCATGTTACAAAAACACATGCCTGCATTATTTCTCCCTGGGCCTCTGCTAATGTTGTTTTTTGTTCCAAGTCAGACGTTCTTGGTTAACAAATGTCAAATAAATAAAATTGACAGTCATTTGAATTTCAGACTTCATATTCTTCAGACAGTACATAGTAACACACAACCTTTTATTCTAGCAATTTTCTAAGCTTATAAGATGAATATTTGAAATGTGTCCCTATTTTTGGGACTATATTCCCCCATTATTGGCTTTGTCCAGGATTTTTGTGCTAAGGTTGAGAGCTATGGAGAGAACTGAATTCACTGAATATGTTTGAGGACTGTATTACCCCATTACTGGGTTTGTCCAGGTGTTTTGTGCTAAGAGGTTGACAGCTATAGTGAGAGCTGAATTCACTAAATGGCAGCCGTTTAAGTTTCAGTCTTCCTCTCTTTCACAAAACCGCTGATTTGGCATAGTGGTATGTTACCCTGATTGTTTTGTACAGGGACCTGTGTTCAAGACTGGGCAGTAACATGTATAGGGGCAAAACAGCATATTTTGTTATTCTAGCAACTTTCCAAGATTATACAAGCAATGTTTAATGTGTCCCTGGTTTTTGGGCTTTTGTCCCCTCCAATAACTTTTGGCTTTTTCCAGATTTCTTATGCTGCAAAGTTGAGATATACAGTTGAGTATCGAGTATATTTTACATGTAGCTGAGAGCTGCAGGGGAAGAGAAGTTTAATGCCACTTATGCTGAATCTGCTTGCATTGTTAATAGCACAACAGGTAGTGTACATGCTTTTGATGCAGAAGACTGTGGGTTCTACTCCCACAGGGGGTGGATGCTGCCGTACTGAGACCGTCCTCTTTGGCAAAGAAACCTAGTAACTATGAACCTGTTATCAGTTTGCCATCCATTTCCTATTGCAATATTACTAGCTTATCTTTTTTTAATGTAATATAGGCAATTTATTCCTCAGGGACAACAGACACTTTATTTATAGATGAAACAATGAAATATAAAGTTGTTTGCTAGCAGCAACCTCTTCTTTAGTTACAGATCTCTTTAATGTGGAATTATTTAGATGACTTACTTCTGCAGAGATTGCACATATATATTGATACTGATGGATTTTTTATGATGGAAATGTTCTCAATTGGAGGGTTTTGTCATTATTGGTGCATGCATTTTGTTTCATTGTTTACTGGAAAAATGTTCAAAACAAATTTAAAACATTCTCTAACAACTGTACTGCATTATACAAGGAATATAATTTAATACAATCAGGAAGGTGTATCACATAACACGCCTGCTTTGTGTGCAAGGGGCCTATCATTTGAAAACAGCCCAAAGTTAATCTTTATATTACCAAAATCTATTTTCTTTGAATGTGGATTTCAATGCTGTTTCAAAGAATGTGAGTTTCAAGAGCAGAGTTTTAATGCTAAGTCTATTTTCATTGTGAGACTGCATTGCTTTGTTCAGCAGATGTCTTAGTGTTTGTGCTCTAAAATACAAAATAAAACCTTCAAATGAAATCCAAATCATTGTAGAAGTAAAGCAGTATGCACATTGCAGTGTTTATGGTAAATGGGGCGAAATAGCCAAGTAATGGGACATTGGAGTGGCTGCAGGGAGTGGCTCCATCCGACCATGATTTTGTGAGGGGGAAGGATGGCAAACTCAGACAGCCCCTGCTTGGCTGAACTATACCTCTCAACTGTCCAGATTTTCACAGAATGAATAGCTTTTTGCTTCTTATTTTCAGTTTGTCTGGCAAATCATTTAGGAATTAAGTCACTAAATAATGGCAGACATTGTGTTTCAGACTTCTAAACCTTCAGAAAAATGTATGCTAAAGCAAGACCTGTTCTATCAACTAAGTTTATACAAGAGCAATTTTTAGTACTGTTTGTATGTTCTCCCAATATATTTGGCCTTGTCCAGATTTCCTGTGTTAACAGGTCGAGAGGTACGTGCAAATTGTTTTATAGAATTGGGATTATCCAAACCTCTCAACTGTCCCCGATTTTGGCTCAAAATGTTTCTCTCCCTCTAATAATCCCTCCACAAAATGGCAATTTTGGAAAAAAACGTGGAGGGTTTACAATTAATAAATAACTATAATAATCAGAGTTATAGATTGCTTTTATTTCAGAAATGCATGTAGATTCATTTATTTTGTCAGCTGCTCAAGCTAACAGTACTAAAATTAAAATGTGTCCATTTGACAAGTTCCCAGTTGTATTGTGCAGCTGTTTTATATTTTTGCATCACATTTTTGGTCCATTTTTCATAAAATTGTGTTTTTCTGGCAAATTAGTGGCAAATCATTAAAGACTGAAGTAAGAAAATGACAGACATTTGAGTTTCAGATTTCATACCCTTCAGAAAATGCATACTAATGCAAGACCTACTATTCTATTAGAAAGTTTATAAGAGCAATCTTTAAATGTTGTCCTTATTTTTGGGCCTTTGTCCTGCTTCTGTGTATGTTTTTATCCAGATTTCTTGCTCTGAGGTTGAGAGGTATGACAAATGTGTCAGGGCCATCACAGTCAGACAGAGACATTTCAAGTTGTGACATACTTGTCGCACCCCACTCCCCCATGTAGTGACTCTGGATGTGTCCAAGTAAGGCAAGGAGCAGTTATGCAGTTTGTGTGCAGACTACACCCCCATCCAAGGTAGACACAAGTACTACAGTGGCTTTTCATCTGTCCTTGCTTGATTTTGCAGAATGTTCTGGTTTTCTGCTATATTTTTACTGTTGATTATGCTTCTTATTATTCAGAAAGTGCACGTTGCTCTGTGTTTATCTAACAATGCTTTCATGACCATCAGGCAAGCTTGTCTCTGAGATTGTAAGATGCAAGTAAGCTTTAATAAGCCTACTGTTAAAGAATTACCAACATTGAAAGCATTTTTGTTGTTGCCATGCAGAGAATATTTACATAACTAGATAACATATAAGCCTCGGGTATTGAAATGCATATGACAGTATTTGTATTAAATGACAGAATTACAGTACATTAAGAAGCTCATTACCTTTGTTGGAGACTTGCAGTCATCTTTGCTGGCTTTACCCATAAACTAAACAGAATGCCAATCTATCATGAGTGGTCCATAACCTGTGCAGTAATCCTTTAAGCAATGTATCTTGAGCTTGTTTCTTGTTTGCTGTTCATTTTTTATGTTGATTATGTTTTCCCAATGAAACAAGTAGATAGTTGTTGTCAGGCAGCAGGTCTTTTTTGGATAAAAAAACATTTTTACAAGTAGGGGTATCGCAGAGATTGTTACTTACAGCATGTTACTTGTTATGTTTTATAAAGCTGAATATAAATTATAATTAGAACTGCAGTGCAAGGAGAAGTGGTTTGAGTTGAGTGCTGCTTGTTTTTCTTGTACTTGATTTTGACTGGCATTCCAGTAATGTATTTAAAAAGTAATTTATTTTTTCATGCCTCACAGCCTTTTTGTTTCCATCTAGATATTAAGTAAGCTGTCATGCAGCTAATGCATTGAAATATTCTTCTACACTTCACATTGGCTTGATTGGACTCTCATAATGATGGTTTGGCACCCAGGGCAGCGTATTTAATTAAAGTTCCAGTTTTTGTGGTTTTGAGCATAGCTCCTCCCCTTTCTAGTTGGACACACCCCTTCCTAATGGCCCCACCCATCCATCTGTCTCCTGTAGCCCCCCTTCGATTTGAAGTCACTAGCCGCCACTGCTAAGACTTAGCCAGTGTCATCGTTTTGTTACTAAATTGCAATTTGAATATTTTATGTTTGAAGGAAATATGAAATGTTTGACAAACTGTAGTGTACATACTCATATGTATTTCTTTGTTAGTGTAGTCATTTCTGGGGTCTATATTATAACATCGAAGTATGAAAACATCGAATGTTCTAATATTGGACCCAAAACAGCGAACGCTGAAAATAGCGAAGCTGCAGAACACCAAATTTTTTCCTAGGGAAAGAATTTGATTGGCCGTTTCTGTGGCTTCGCTATTTTCAGCACTGTGGTGGAAAGTTATGGGTCAGGTTCAAGTAAGTGTGCAATTGTGCGAATGCTAGGGTTAGGGCGCGGGTGAGGTGAGTGTGCGATAGTGACAGACTTTAGGGTTAAGGCATGGGTTATGTGAGTTAGGGTTATGGCACGGGTCAGGTGAGTGTGCGATAGTGACAGACTTTAGGGTTAGGGCAGGGTAGGTGAGTTCGGGTTAGGGCACGGGTGAGTGTGCGATAGTTACAGACATTAGGGTTAGGGTTTGGGTTAAGGTAAGTGGCTAGATAGTGGTGTATGTTCGGTTTAGTGTAGGGTTAGAAGTAGGGTTTTGTGAAGTGTATATGTGTGGATTATTTATTTTGGTGTGCTTGTGTTGTGTGTGTGTTTTCTTGGAACAGCGATTTCTTTTCCTGGGAAAAAATCGCTGTTCTAAGCCTTCGATGGTTTTGCACTTTGAGGTTAGAAGTTCAAACATATGGTGTTCGAACTTCTGCCATTTCGTCAAAGTGATATAGTCCCCATTTCTGTTTATGTTATTTACTCTTGTGCTTCTGTGGAGCTTTTCTCCCCAGGCCTTCTCTGAAAAAGGGCTTTCGCTCAGTCAGACACTCCCGGTTAACAAATGTCAAATAAGTAAATAATAAATAAACATTTGCATTTAATATTTTCTGCAACTGCTACTGCAACACCTTATAATTGCTTTAGTAGTAGTAGCATTATTAGTGATTTCAAGATGACTAAGTGTGCTGTGCTTAAAAAATAAGCTGAAAACTAACATTTTGTAGTGAATGGGAGAATAATAACTGTAATTAATTATACTAACCCTTAAGAATGCTTTAGCTATAACTTTATACAAAAAAAGTGGTTTATGCATATATATCATGTGTGTGTGTGTGTGTGTGTGTGTGTGTGTGTGTGTGTGTTTGTGTTGTGTGTATGTCAGACAGAGAGAGAAGAGCAGCCAGATACAGACATTGATGAAACACTTCAGCATTTAGCAGTTTAGGACCTTGTAACTCTGCTGCTGCAAAAATCTAGGGCCCAAAACTCAGAAAGACTGTCACAGCTCCAGAATTGGAAGAGCAGTAATTCTCTGAAATTCAAGTCCCTGGGTGGTTTAGCTTGTCATTTTACATGATTCAAAAGTGAAATGCACATGTTTTAGATTTAATGAACGGATTTAATTGCGACAAATAGGATAAGTCTCAAAACATCCAAATCCTGGCATCTTAACCACTAGCAGTTTTATACTAACTTTTGTTTAAACTGATGATAATCACACCCATCTTTGTCCTTGCAAAACACTAAACATAACTGTTTGAATGCTTTCTGAAGCATTTCCAGCCTTTGATAGATATAAATTGCTTTGTTATTTCATATTTATGACTTTCTTGGCAGTTTTATTTAACAAAGCTGCATATTCACAGCATTAAAGGCTTTCTTTATGGTTGATAATAACTAGAACTACATAGTCCAAATTCATTACACCTGGTAGATTTTTGCCAAAACAAGGCTTTCATTATCTAAAGTGATCCATTTAACAGGAAGAACTCAAGTAAGTGACATTCACAAATCAGTATTATTGTTAACAGAAATAACTTTGCCAAAAGATATATGCAAATAAATGCATTTAACTAAAATGCAATAATTATAAGCAATGGACCAACCTGTTTTTGCATGAGTTTTTTTTTTATAGACTTGTTCTAGGTGAGTATTAGGAATAATTCTACGGACCATAGCAAGCCTTGTCAATAAAGTATATTCAAACATACCCTCCTGCCTCAGACTGGGCAACAGTGGACAGAGTAAGACAGAATGTAAGTGGAAATGCCAACTCAATTATCTAGGTTTACTTTGAAAATATCAAGTGTGCTGCTTTGCTTGACATGTAATGGAAGTTTGTTTCAGAGTTGTGGGACTACACCAAGATATGAGTCTATCACATTAATATACCTTATTCATCTGTTCATAATGGTTTAGTTTCTTTAACTGAGCACTTTTGGAACCACAGACAGGTCTCTGAGAGGAATCTGTAAGAAACCAAGTGCAGAAAAAAAGTTTGTTTTTATTCTCCCCCGGATTTACGAAGCCCTTTATAGCATGCAGGATTAGTCTAAGAGCTATCTTCGGTAATATGGCCGACGTGCGATCCAGGAACGGGCTCCTGGGACATGCATGTGAGCTCTTAGGTTAATCTTGCACGGACCGAGCTCCTGTATGCAAATTGCCCTCATTTGCAGGTGAAAACCATATAAATGAGGGTAATTTGCGATACAGGAAGCTGTCAGCTGTCAGTGCAGGACAAGTGCAGTCTGCAGAAATGTACTCGGTTAGTAACTGAGTACATTTCTGCAAACTACAAAATGGAGCTATGACAGCTCAAAATAAAGGCTGAATATCATTGAGGAAGCATGCCAATGGCCAAGTATAAGGCCATTGGCATTGCAAACTGTTTCAAAACTAAAAAAAAAAATCAACTTTTAATTTTTTTCCACCGATCTCAGCTGTTTAAGCATAGGGCAGCGGCGTGCAAACAGGATAGGAGGGAATATAAAAAAATAAACTTATAATGAGCACTCTAACTAAAAGCAGTATTCTGCCATGCAAGTCAATGGCAGGTATAAGACAACCTGGCCAGTGAGTAATGGTTGCTAAGGGGGGAGGCTCAGTGTGGGACATGTAACCATGCATTAACAGGCAATCCTATGCAAATGAGGGGAAGGATAGTGAATCCCAGATTTCCCCAGGGAGTGAGGCAGGTCCCAAGAGTGTAAGAGTATAAACAGCTGGGTGCAAGACTAGGATATAGGTGACATCATGGGGGGTGTATCAGGCATACTGTAAGTGGACTGGAGCCCTGTGGCTCGGGACTGCTCCTAGCTTAACACAGCTAAGCTAGAGGTGTATCCAAACTGCCTAGCACTCCTTACAAAGTGTAAGCAGGTGTGTGTGCCGTGCACCGGGTTTCACAGGAAGAAAAACGAAGTTAAACCAGGAAATAGCAGCTCTGTGCACATTTGAGCACTCTGTTTTCACGGTGCGCACACAGGCTTAAACAAGGAGGCAATGGGAAGAGAAAACAGCAGTAGGAAGGTAATCAAGGAGAACTAGCTGCGCTACCATGTGAAATGTATCAGAATCAGCTTATTACACAGGCAGCAGACCAACCCAGCCCAGAACACTACTATAAACTAAGCAAACACCTTCCCCCCTGGGTTTTCTACACTCTACACCACCGGTTTATACAAGCGGGAAAAATTTAACAACCAAACCTACAAAATGAGAAGAGCTGCAGCAGGCAACATAGAACAACATGTGCAAGAGGCTGAGGGTGGCGAGGATGTAAATGCTGCCGAACAACCCACAGTAAGGAGATAGAGAAGAGTGTACAGACCCAGGGTAACCTACCAGGTGCTACATGAGCTGGAAATAGTGGAGCGCTATAGGGTGGACAGAGACCTACTACAGCAAATTGCTGAGCTGTGCAGGCCACACCTGACACACCAAACTGGCCGAGGGGAACCCATCTCAGTGGATACCAAGGTATGTGCAGGCCTAGGTATACTAGCCACAGGTACCTCCCAAAGCACAACTGGGGATATCATGGGTATCTCACGGGCATCAGCATCCAGAGTATTCCACCAGTTCCTGGATGCCATGTCAGCACATGCCAGTGAGCACATATATTTCCTCAACACACGTGAGGTGCTGACCAGCAATATGATTCTCTTCCACCAAATAGCAGACTACCCTGGGGTAGTGGGTGCTATAGACTGCAAGCACTTATGCATCAAAGCACCACCCAGTGAGCAGGGTAGGGCCTACATCAACCACAGGGGCATCCCCTCCATCAACTGCCAGGTCGTATGTGATGCCCAGGGTATTATAATGAATGTGTGTGCTGACTGCTGTGGAAGCTATGACGATTTACACATATGGCAACTGACGCAGCTGTACCACAGATTTGCCTATGTGGACATCCTCTACAGTCACCTAGTGGGGGATGCTGGGTACCCACTGGAGTTGTGGCTGATGATACCCATCAGAAATGCACACACACCTGAACAACAATGCCATAATGAGGCACACGCACAGGCCAGACATATAATAGAACGTGTGTTTGGGATGCTCAGGTCACAGTTCTGGTGTCTGGACACATCCGGTGGAGCCCTGCAGTATTCACCAGCTACATGTACCCAGATTGTTATGGTATGTGCTATGCTACACAATATGATCCTGCGGAAACAGCTGCAGCAGGAACAGAATGGAGCAGGGCTACACAGCCCCCGACAAATGCCAAGGCCTGTCCAGGCACAGAGTGATTCGGAGGAGGAACAACCTGAGCTTGCCCCAGTAGGCAGAAGGGGGTGTGCCCAGTATGCCCTGGCTTTGGCAAAGAGGCAACACATAGCAAATGCACTGACACAGTAGAGACACAGGGAATGACACCTCTCTCTGACTTGCACAGACAGTAAAAGGGATGCCAAACATGACACTACCTGTGCTCAAGCATGTATAGGGAGTTGTACTTTGTGCATCCAACATAGACAGCCCTCCAGCACCATCCTCAGGTCCGACACACCCTCAAGGTAAGTCAACCAACCTACCAATTGCCAAATGGAGTAGAATGTGTTTTTACCTGTAGCTATGGTATGGATGTGACCATGCAATGGAATTGGGTGGCCGAATGTCAAGGCAGTAGACAGTAGACACCCATAGTCGCATCATGACATCTGTAACACATACCGGAGTTCACCATAGTAGCCAGTACTACACAGGGTGACAAAGCCCACTGCAGTAAATGGCCTGAGTGACATGTGTGTCCATAAGAGCCACACATGCCAGTCAGGAAAGTTCACATACCCAACAACAGTCTCAGCCAGCATGACAGGTGAAGACAAACACAAACAAATGCTGTACTATGGCCTCTGAATGTGCCCTCTGGGTAACCCCTCCCCCAGGCCTACACAGACAGACCACAGCAGGCCAGGCAGTCGGATGTAAGTTGTGAAGGCTAGGAAGTCAGAAACTAATATGTAGGTAAACACAGCTAGGATCTGTAGTACACTGGTAAGCCTCTAGCCAGCAGGATAGGTAAGACTACAGACTGAAATGGAGTACCTGACATACCAGTACAGTCCTAGCAAATGTGTACAAGTGTCAGGTGTGCCCCCCCCCCATCCAACGTACACTTATAGTAACAGTCAGGTGTGCCCCCCAACTCCTGTGTAGAACAGTAGAAACAGTCAGATGCCCCCCCCCTGCTATGCAGAAATGTAGCAACAATCAATGCCAAATGACCGATGGATACCCTGCAGACACAGCGTGCTACCTGTTGGCGTACAACACAAAGGTCAGCACCGCAGTACAAACTACCTGGACTTGATCCACACATGCAACACAGATAGCCATACTGGGCATGCTCACACACTTAGAGTAATGAAGGCAATGTCAGTCAACAACATATTGAGAGGTCATACTGGGCATGCTCACACACTTAAACACATGAAAGCCATGTCTGCAAACACCAGTGGACCAGACATATCTGACAGTCACAGTTCTCAGTGCAGACACATGTCAGTAATCACCACTCCTGCCTTGCACACACAGTGGATAGGAATACAGACAAATATGTAAGGACAACATACTATAATAAGCCAAAGATACATGGGCATAGATGTGTGGAAGAGGGTGACCATGACAAGGAGCCATCCGGGCCTGTCCCACTAGCACACAGCCAAAGGGCCCCTAACACATGAGGTGCGGATGTAACCTACTGCAGATACTAGCCACCGGTACCTGTCAGTATGACAGACTATGTGGTGCATGTGCCAGCCATGCAACAAGACTGTACAAGGAAGTAGCCATCTAGTAGCTGCATACACGTACCTGTGACATATGAACCCATGTGTGCCCACATGTGGCACGTCAACTCCTACATGAATGGGATATGGCCCATGCACACACTGCCCTCCCCCTAGCAGTAGTATGACAAGCTTGCTGAGGTCATCCAATGTGAAGTACACCTTTGGGAGAGCTATAGCTCAGTAATATGCATAACTGCGTACTGCTGTAGTGATAGACTAGTTAGGTAGTAGTACTAACCCCAGACCTGGCAATTGTGTGAGTGTGTGTATTTGTGTGCGTGCCTGTCTGTCTCTGACTGTGTAGAGAGAAATGCTTTTTAGGCTACTCACACTCTGTACAATACATATACTCATCTTTGGCAAGGCTGCTGATGTCACTCACCTAGAAATACACCTCTGGGAAAGTGATAGCCTAGTAATCGCCATAGCGCATCCTGTAACTGCGTACTGCTGTAGTGTGATAAACTAGTTAGGTAGGTGTTTGAACCCTAGACCTAGCAACTGTGTGTGAATCTGTGTGAGTGTGTGTCCGACTGAGTAGAGAGCAGTACTTTTTAGGCTACTCTCACTCCATACAATACATATATTTAACATTGGCAAGGCTGCTGATATCACTCACCTAGAAATACACCTCTGGGAAGGGAATAGCCCAGTAATCTCCTTAGAGCATCCTGTAACTGAGTACTGCTATAGTGTGATTTAGAACAGTGATAGGGTTCCATCTCCATCCATGGCAGTTCCGGATGTTTTGTGTGTGTTATAGGCTACTCACTTGCAGTACATTACAAATGCCCTATTTTGGTAATCCTGCTGATGTCATTCATTGTGAAATACACCTTTGGGGAAGATGTACTTCAGTAATGTCTGTGGCGTAACATAACTGCATAGTGCTGTAGTGTAGTAAACTAGTTAGGTAAGGGGTTCTACTCCCAGACATGACAGGTGTGTTTGTTTGTGTGTGTGTGTGTGTGTGTGTGTGTGTGTGTGTGTGTGTGTGTGTGTGTGTGTGTGTGTGTGTGTGTGTGTGTAACTCATATCCTGTGTAGAGGTGGTTGTGAGTGTGTGACACCTGTGGGCAATATGGAGGGGTTTTGCTTATTTCATTTATGATTGCCCTACTATATATCACAATGTCAACCATACAGGGATAACAGATGTAAATTAGCTGAGAGGCTGGGGTGCAAAGCCATATGCATACATGTGACATCAAGGCCAGCCAATCACAGTTAGCAACCCCACTGTGCCTTCAAATGTGACTCACAATGGACATACCATGCCTGACAACATGCCCTGTATGGACAGATGACACTGACATCAGGGAATGCTGGTAAACCTGCAGACCATTACCAGTCCCTGCCACAGGTGGGCAAGAAAGGCACATCTGATGATGACCTGTGTTCACATCATGGGACAGACACCCCAGGTACAATTCCACATGTCACTGTACATTCATGTGGGAGGTGTGCACATACTAGACACTATCCAAGTCATGGACTAGGGAACACATACATGGCAAGTGATGCACAGCATTGGCCACACAAAATAGTCACCCAGGTGACTGGATGAGGGATGCAATACCCATCTGTGTGGGCAAATGCAGAAGTTACAGGCCTGAGCCACAATGCAGACCATTGTCATGTGGCCTGATGCCAAGGTATACCCATCACCTACCCTTGTATAGCCTGCTGGCATTGTTGACCACCACACACCTGTGCAAACATCCACCCATGCATGTCAGAACTGGCACCCTGTGTGTTCATGTGTGTGTTGTATGGTGCATATGTCCACATCCACACTCACTACATCCCCCAGGGCACAGTGAAGCATGCTGTCTGATGTCTAACACACCATCATACTCACTGCCCATACGATCTCCATATGACCCATGTGGTGCATGTATTACCTGCACATTGATGTGTTGTGGCAATCCCACTAGTGATGAGTTCCACTCCTAGCCCTGCCAAGTGTGTTAATGTGTGTGCGTCCCTGTGTGAGTGTGCCTGTGTTGACGCTGGCACCTGTTCATGCAGACAGGCACGTGTACGTCACCTACTGTATATCTACCATATCCCTGTTGCAGATGTCACTCAGCATCACATATATTTTCTGAGTGCTCCCCAGTAGATAACCCATGTGGCACATCCAATAACTGCATCGAACTGTGTTAGCACTACATAGCTGTCTGGGGTTTGATACCATGTGCTGGTAGGTGTGTGACGCAAACATGCTTCAGTTTTACCCTTTCACCCCTTCCTGACATGTAGTCGCCTCTGTCTGCCTTCCCCACTCCATCATCATGGTGGTGTTGGCCCTTTACTGTCACTGTGAGCAGGAACTAGATCTGTCGTTTGGCAAACAGCATCTCAGATGGATTGGGGATTTACCTCTAACAACATACACTGTGGAAAGAGGGCAAAAAACAGGAGGGGGATGTGCCTGACCTGACTACAGACTGTAAGTGCTGCTACACTGCATATGGAGTAATGTTAGTTTAACAGTGTTTGTCTGGATATGCCTTTCTTACATGTCGCAATACCTGCCATGTCAGTTCCATGTATATGAGGAATCCCCATCTGCAGGGTCATCTGCAGACTGGGCAGTGGTGTGCCTTTGGTTTCATGTGTTAACCACGATGCATCTATCTGTGGAATGCAGAAGGTAGTGTGAGGATTGCAGTCTGTAGATGGTGAAGGCAGTGACAGTTACTGACTACATATCCCTCATTGGACATATGTTGCATCAAACCCCGTTACAATGGTAGATTTATGAGGGTATCACAGCAACATGTCTATACTGGCCCTGTGTATGTGCTGTCAGCCACACCTCTGTCAACCTTTGTACATATGTCGTGCATGAAGTGGTGCATATGTGCTGTATGCCATAAACAGTGTCATCATATCTGATAACAAGACAGTGATATATCAGATAGCTACACATGTCATGTACAATAGGGGTCACATTTCATGCCATAACCTGGACATTCTGTAGATGTTTGTACAGTACTGAGATCTGTGTAGTGATGGTAAACGTCGGCAATGTGTGTATTGTTAATATGTACTTTGGCCTGTGTACAGACTGTGGTAGATGTCATTGTTTTAGCTCCCCTTCTATCTGATGTTACATGCTGCCCCACTGTATGGTACCATTTTGCCGTACATGTTTGTAGGGCCATACACACACGTGTCCCATACCACAGACAGCCATCAGATCAAACTGTGTAGCAAACCAGTATATGTAGGGTCATTCTATGAGTGGAACATATGAGGATAGTGTAGAACAGATAATCCATATATTGTACTATTATGCTAGCGTACCATATGTGGCGGTGGCTGTGATCACATTGGTTGTGGTTATGCACTTTCACACAGCTGTATCCTACTCTGTGCTGTGTCATGGCTGTCAAGCCTGCTATATATGCAGGTACTGTACAATGATATCCTTAGGATGTCTGTCAGCAGCCAATGGCACACATGTTATGAGCAGATGTCACCTTCCACACACACCATGTCTGTGAAGACAATCCCAATGACAGTAGCAATAGTCTAGTAATATACCTGCTATACATACCTGACATCCCCTTGCACTACGACTTTGGGACTATAGGGGCTGGGGTAGGGCTACACTCCATGTCCAGGACATATGGTGGAAATATATGGACATGTACTTATACAGATAGCTATATATATATATATATATATATGTATATATATATATCTTCGATTCTCAGCTAGAGAGTCTTCTGCGTGGAGACATGCGTGAATGGGCGTACCTTCGTTGAAGGTTGTGCATCAGGGCTGGTAACTCAGCATGTAAAAATCAACTACCAATCATTAGCGGACCGGAGCTGTGCTGTGGCGACCCCTAACCGGGAAAAGCCGAAAGAAACAACAACAACAACACATGTGTAGTACTTCCAATTACCACTGTTATGGCAACCACCCACTATGAATCCCTACATCATGTGGTCATATTCCCTGTACATTCCCTGTGTGATGGACATCCTTCCTGTATGTGGACATACAGACAGACTGTGAGCAGAGTGGTGTTATGCTTTGTATCGTACTGGTGTTACAGGGTGTGTGTGTGTGTGTACATACTAGTTTACCTTGGAATGCAGTCTGTCTGCATAGCTCACTACTGTGGGCCTATCCTCTTGCTGGACAGAGGTGTGCCTATCATGTGTTAAGTGTCCAGCACACAGGTCCTGTGTCAGATATTACACTGGCAGTGTGTGTTGTGTGCTATCAGTACATGGTTACATCCATTTGTGTTCCTGATGTCTTATTCCTGCATAAGGGTATGTTGCAACACATCCTGTAACACCAGTAAGTTCCAGGGTGTGTAACAGCAATATTGTGAGTATGCCCCTGTGTTCCTGCCTTTGTCCTCCACATATATGGCAGGCTTTGTCCTGCTGTGATACGGTTATGGGTTGTTAGGTAATGGCCTATCATTAATTACTGCTAGCATTCCTGCTATCCTCCCAGTCATAACGTGGACTCCCACAACATTTGTTGTTCAGGGTCCATACATGTGACAGATACATTGACATTACCACAAGTAATGAATGGCCTCCAAGGGTTTGACTACAGGGTGTAATTGGAGGCTGCTGAACTATATCTGATATTGTTGATTGTTACTTATCTTAAAGGCAAATCCTTTGTCTACTGTTGTACGAATTGAAGGACTTGGCCTGGACACCATAGTATGTTATATATCCACACTGTCTGCATCTACTGTTATGTGTGGGCCTTGCATCCATCACTGTTTTTATATATATATATATATATATATATATATATATATATATATATATATATATATATATATATATATATATATATATCACATTCTATGTGCTGTCAGTAATAGCATACATTATTGTATGGTACACAAATAAAGGTTGTCTGTGTATACATACCTGTGTGTCGTATCATGTCCTTTGAATTGTGAGTGGGTATATGTGTAATGTAAGTATTCCCTTTGTGGGGCTGGTTGCCACACTACACATGTCACAGGTAACAGTTACAGGGCTTGTGGCTGAGGGATATACATTGCACCCAGTACGTCCACACTACTTCTACATATGTATGGCTACTAATAACCTTTGTCTGTGTATATGTGTATGTACCCATATATCTCATATATCTTATCTATCTATATATATATATATATATATATATATATATATATATATATATATATATATATATATATATATATATATATATATATATATATATATATACCTGAACATAATTGTCAATGTATAGATGTGTGTGCATATCTGTACCATTGTAATGTGTACCCCTTCAACGTTGTACATTCCCTGCGGTACAATGGCTTTTCTGCATGATATGTTACAGATATTACCCTGACATGTACAGGTGACTTGGATTACTGTTGGAGCATTGGGTCCTGACATCAAGTACTGCATGTGCTGGATATTGGATTGCACAGCCTATCCGTTAGGGCTGGGGGGGGGGGGGTTTGCATAGCAGTAATTACCAGGTGTCCCTCATTTGTGCCCCTACCCCCATTAACTGTTCTCATGGTCTGTTATGTCATACGGAGTGGGCCAGGATTCCATTCCAATGTGGAAATCATATACACATGTCTGTCTGTATATATATATATATATATATATATATATATAGAAGTAATCTCACATGGTAGGGATTTTGCCCCACAGCATAGAAGTCTCTGGGTGATGAATCAGTATCCTCCAGCCACGTTCTATTTATAACCGTGTCTTATACAGCGTCTTTTCTGAGTCTCTTCTGGGGATCTAGATTTTTGAGGTGAAGCATATTCATCAAATCTGGGGTTTGACATGGCCTTATATGTCAGGCTGGAGGCACCTCTGTGAGCAAAGCGGTATGAGACTTTCAAAAGCTGGAGTTTCATCAGTCGGGCCAGCATAGACATATTTTGAGACCCTTTATCCTTTTGGTGAGGAACTTTTGGAACCTTCAAGCTGCATCAGGTGTCTGCAGTTTTTGACATAAGCATAGGCTTTGGTGACTCAATCATAGGTCTAATGAGTGTGTCAGGCAGGGGTCTTCTCTCATTCATACTAGGCTATCTGCCCAAGGGCATTTATAAGCCTAGAGTTAGTTATGTTACACTAGCCATGACCTCCCCAGATTTAGATGTCTGTCACTTTGGGTTCTTTCTGGCTGATGACTTTTCTGCAGTGACAACTAAGTATCCTAGGGTATATCTGCGTCTCCCATCCATTAGTTGGGATTCCTCTTGAACAAGGCCAGCGAGGAGTGCTCTGCCTCACATGTGCGGGATTTTCAGGTTAGCATAGAAGTCTCTTCTATGACTATCTTGTGTCAGATGTGTTTTGACTTCTATTTATCCTGCAGTCAAGGTTTAGAATCTCCCACGCCCTTCTGGTTCCTGAGGGATCTAGATTTTTTGAGGTGAAGCATATTCAAGTGGACTCAGTTTGATTTGGCCTTATATATCAGGCACACAGGCTTTCTGAGCAAGCGGTATGAGACTAGCGAATAAAGCTGGAGTTCTCTCAGTCGGCCCAGTTAAGACATATTTTGGTGATGTTTATCCTTACATGAACTTTGTTGGGGCCTTTCAAGCTGCATACCCTGTCTGTTCAGATACATTCGAGCGGGGCATTGTACTCAAGGATAGGTCTATTAGTGTGATGACAGGCTTGCCTGACCTCCCTTGATCTAGATGTAGATCTAAGGATGATGCCAGGGGCGATATAGAAGGTTTTTCCCTAACTACTTTAGCAACATGAGTGTCAAATGTCTTTATTTAGTCAACAGAGATGATCCTCCCTGATGAGCCAAAGATAAGGCTTGGATTGTCACCTATATGAGTAGCTAGGGGTAACCTTGTTTTCGAGAAGGCCTTGACTATGCATTTTGGCGGCTTGGAGCAGGCCATGCCTCTGGCAAGGCTTGACCGTTTGGGTGAGGCCCTTCTGGAATTTGTGTAGTCGTTTGTTTCATAGAAGCCAGTTTTGCCGTCATCACAAAACTTTGTGGATGCAAGCCCCTGTGTTGCTTATGGGACCTCACTTGTTCATGTTGGAGAGTCTGGGGGGGCTCCAGCAACTCATGGATGCTGTGTTTTGTCCTTGGGGGCAGTTGCAACACTGAACCTGATGATTGGGATTTGAGGGGCTACAATCCTCTGGAATCGATGATACAAGGTTTGGGGGTGAAGGGAGAAGGCCAGAACGAGGTAGGCAGTATGTTGCCTTTCCTTGTCAATAGCCTTGGTGACTGTTCATTTGTCTTTAGAACCCTTGGCGATTTTTCTCTTCTGCCTTTGACAAAGCAATTTAGGTAAAGAAGGCCTTATGATTGTCTTATATGTCTTTATTTATTTTCTCTCAAATTTTCCTCTGGATTTTTACCAGATAGACTCTTAGTTTTCCTTTTATGATCAATTTTCCCAGGGTCTGTGGAGGCACCTGCTTATGAGGGCCTTGCCACAGGTGTTGAGTGTAGTTCGTTTGGTGCGTATCCTGACTGGAGGCCCCAAAAGATTAAACAGCTGTCTTAATTGTAGGTTTGATTCCTCGTTGAGTTCATGAAAAACACACAGCGGGGGTACCATCGGTCCCATATGGTTGCTGTGTTTTGTTTTAGTGAGGCAGTTCTCACTTCAGTTGGACTATTTGTTTTGGAGTTTTAGGGTCCACCAGACTGCGAGTACCCTTTGGTGTCTGTGCCGTTTGTTGGGATTGCCTGATCCATGCAGTCCTGGGGTGCTAGTTAAATGATTTCACCAGTGATTAGGTTAGCGGTTTTGTGGGGATTTTTTTACAGTGTTCCATGGCATTTGGGTTTATGAAGTTTTTCACTTTGTAGGAATGTTAGGGCTTGGATTTTTTCACTGTGGTCTTTGTGCGAGGATTGAAGTCTGATGAGGACCTCCAGCGAGATTAGTTTATGATCTGATCTCACCAGTGAGGGTATACTTCGGTGTTGAACATTCAAGGGTGGTATTACGTGATGATGAGATCATGGTATGTTTTCTTTGCTTATTAGTAATGGTGCACCTGGCCCAGATGGCATTCACTGTTATGAACTCAGGAAATGGTGGGTTAGAGTGTTAGGGCTTGAGTATGGACCTCCCAGTCTATATTAGGGTAGTTGAAGTCACCTAGTATGATGGTGTTTGGACATTTATCCTGGAATGTTGGGGTGGAAGGCCATGGGGGAAACCAGGTTTGAGGGTGGCCTGTAACCATGCTACAAATTGCAGAGCAGTCTTGCCTATGGTTAGTACACCTGGATAGTCTCCAAGATGCATAATTGAGACTTGACCTTGAGGTGTGGAGTGTCGCTTTATGGATATTTTTTGAGCCTCCTGGTAGTATTGTCGGATTTACAGGGCGAGCAGTATATGATTTGCCCAGGGGTGTGTGTGCTGGGAATTGCTCTCAGGACAGCGGAACAGGTTTCTGTCACAGCCTGAACATGACAAGCTCCATATTGAGAAAGGTCATCAGTGCAGAGGCAGCCAGATTGAGAGACTTCTGGCACATTGAGCAGCGTACTATTAATTTTTGATCCATGAGATACTATATACTCAAGGTGAATTTGAGCCATGCTGCCTGCCTGCACTATAAGGGGTGGCAGAGGCAACTGCCAATATCCGGAGCAGGGGGTGACAGGTGCAAAGCCCGTCCCTGGAGAAGCAAGCGTGGCTTGTCCAGCATGTCCATCCAGAGCAGACAACATGCTTATGTTTTGAATGACATACCAAATTTAAGCCAATTATTAAAACTGATCACATCTTATCTCACTGTATTGTGTATTCACAAGTGAAGGTAGGATATGGCTTTAGGTCAGAGTGTGTATACCTGGCTGGAGCTGCATAATCAGAGTGTCTGGTTTGACACTTTTCATGTAGTCCAGTGTGTTTGCTCGTGTTGCGTTATTGAGGTGGGTGACAATATTTAGATGGGTTTGGTGGCCTGTGTTGTTTGTGTGAGTGCTTGCGTTGTATTTTTGGATTCTTTTGTGACAGGCCTGAAGTGATTTGACCTTCTCATTGTGTGACTGGGTGAGTGTGTATGGTGTGTCTGACTATGGAATCTGTGTGCTGTGTGTACCAGTCCTTTGTTGTCCTCAGCTGTGACTGTTTGACACCATTATCTACATGTCTGTGTGTTTTGTGTGAGAAGTAGAGTGAGAGTGGTATTTGTTTGTTGTGTCTGCTTTTGGTGGCCTCTGCTGTTTTGAGTTGGAACCACAGCCTCCGAGTAGAGTTGTGTGTAAGTAGTGTATGATTTGAAGTTGTGATAATTTTCCTTGTGACTGGGTAGAGTGGGTGTGGTTGCCTTCTACTCTCCTGTCTGGTCTTGCCAGTCCTATGTTGAGAAAATTAGCCTCCAGTTTGTGATATAGTTGCATTTCTAGCATGTAAGTGTGTTTGTGGGAGGAGTAGAGATGAACTTGTGTACACAGGGAATCAGCTGGATTAGATCTTTCAGGATTCTGATTGGCTTTTATAGCACTATGGCAACTGATCCTCGACATACTAAGAGCGAAGTAGATAAAACCTAGTTCATGGCTGAAACTACCGTCAGGACAAAAGGGCTGGTGGCTTCCCACTTATAAGTGAAACTTTTATCCCCTCAGCCAGAATTACTGTAGGAGGTAGGGTGGGAAACTTTACAGATAGAGAATAGTCTACTCTGAAACTAGACTACTCTGAACTTTTCAGTTATGAAAAAACAAAGTTATTTCA
Source organism: Protopterus annectens (assembly GCF_019279795.1). Taxonomy (NCBI): domain Eukaryota; kingdom Metazoa; phylum Chordata; order Ceratodontiformes; family Protopteridae; genus Protopterus; species Protopterus annectens. The sequence continues at coordinate 1,573,166,675 of NC_056746.1, read as the reverse complement.
GCATTACAGTTTAAGGAAAAAAAACAGCAGAAGGGGGCTGAGAGGGGCTAGGAATCGTACCCCAAAGCGAAGAGTGTGGACTACTAGTTTCTGGCTGAAAATTCACCAAATCGTGCAAAAAGGCGGCTCAGTAGTTCCACTCCACTAAAAAGCAAGAAACAACAAAAACAGAATGAAAGCTTAATAATCCATAAACAGGAGAAAAAAAGAAATAAAGCCCGAGGATCAACAAAGTCACAACTGGAGCTCTATGTCAGTCAGTAGCCACCGGAAATCTGTGCATTTTTGGTACAAGCTGTTACAGGAATGTTTAAAAAACGAACCAGTAAATGCTATAAATGCTGGAGTGCCCAAAGCTTGACCAATAGACTTATACAGTTTCATAGCGGCAACAATTAGTAACTTAAAAAAAGGCTGCTCAGTGCTTCCTCCCCACTGGTAAGCAAAGTAGCCTTCCCTCCTTCCTATGCAATAAGCTAGCTCAGTAACAGGAACTAAATAAATACTTATATCATCAGGAACTCTGAACTTTTAGCTCTCTGCTTCAGTAATCCTTTCTACGAGCCAGTTTTTTTTTTTTTTTTTTTTTTTTTTTTTTTTTTTTAAAGGTGTTTAGCAAAAAGTATATGAGGCTGAAAAAAACTGAGGAATTGGCCTAAAGCGACCAATAGTGTACTAGTTTCTGGCTTAAACTACACATGCAAGGAATAAAGGCATAACAAACAGTTAATCAACACAAAAGTTTTTTTAGAAGAATGAGCCTTATAAATAAGGCAATGGATCAGTAACAGGAACTAAGCAGTCAAAAGCCAAAAAGCAAGAAAAAAACTGGACTACTCTGGAAAATATTTCCAATAGCCAAATGAATATAAGTATACTTTCACAAGAGGTTCGAAAGGAAGAAGAAAAAACAAGTCAGAGGTTACTTGAAAGAAAAAAAAAAAAGTTTTTGTTTTTTTTTGAGGTAAAAAAGTTTACTCAGAAGGCTAAGGAAAGAATGTTCTGTATTAAGAAGCTAGAAGAAGAATGAGCTAATGACACTAGACTGGGAGGTGCAACTGCAAAGGACAAGCCAAGAGTATAAAGAGCAAGACATAACAAGCAACAGGGAGGGAGGGGGGGAAAAAATAGCCTAAGACAACAAATGCTATGACAGTTTTAAAAAAGAAAGATTGAAAGATTCTGAATAGACAAAGTGCTTTATATATATTAAATTATAAAAAAAGTAATCTGTTAAAATAATCAAAAAATACTTATATTTTGCAGCTCAGTTGCGGTCAAACAACTTCTCCAGCCTGCACCAAAGACCAGCTTATGTATATGTGTATATCTGCATAATTATATATGTTAAACCCCCATATATAGAGAGAGAGAACAGGACATTGATATATCTCTAGATATGTATATATATATATATATATATATATATATATATATATATATATATATATATATATATATGTGTGTGTGTGTGTGTGTGTGTGTGTGTGAGTGTGTGTGTGTGTGTGTGTATGTATATATTATATGGTTATTTGTGAGTCATACATACACATATATACCTATAGCTGTCTATCTGTCTACATTTACAGTTATGTATCTGTCCATATGTCCATGCATGTTCGGCTTATAATTGTGGCCTGTACCTCATTATCTTGGCAATTGACATGGATGACCTTAGGACTGAGGTCAGTCATTCGTGCCGACACGTTCGTGTTTCAGACTTATCATCTCCTTCAATATATGTGTTCTATTACATATAACTGTGTAACTAGCAATGCTTTAAGTGTATTAGAGCAATATATGACAGATATCCCTATTTGTACCCACATTATGGTGCACTATGTCCGGGATTCATGCATTAAGAGGTTGTGTGGTGTGATATTACTACATTTCCTGTGCTGTTGACTGATTGTGCTGGATGATATGTATGTGAAATAAGAGTGTTATGTACATCTGCCATGGTTTACTGGTAAATCATGTAGTGTATGATGTGCAGGGTCCTGGGTTTGGGCCTTGCAGTGGCTGTATATTTTGTTGCTGGGCAGAACATTGGCTGTCAGATACAGAGTGAGTAAGGGACATTTGAGCGGTTGTACGTGGGTGTGCGCGGGTGTGCACGGGTTTGCACAGAGCTAAGCAATGCTAACCTCTGGTTGCGTTTCCTTACACTCAGCTAGCTTCTACTTTGCTTAATCTATATAGGCAATGCTTACCCCAGCGCAAACACATGTACACACACTTACAACTGCTTATCTATGCTTACTACTGTTTTTTTTGCTCTTACACCTGCTTACTAGTGCCTTAGTCATTATGACACTTCACATGTACATTTAAGGCAGTACTCCTGTGCAAATATAAATGTTATTTAGTAGGTTATACAGCACAATGATGTTAATATATGGATTTCACATGGAAAATAGAATGTGCTGCAGTGGGACACGAACCTGGAATGCGTGCACGTTAGGCAGATGCTCTGCCCACTACACTATTGCTGTTCTACTTCATTTGCATATGTCTACCATAATGTTATACCCATGTCCCCTTCCCTGGCCCCCGAGCTCCATGTACACAGCATCCATCCATTCCCCAGCTACTAGCCCTGCCATACCACACCACCACACATTTCCCTCTCTGCACGTCTCGGTACCCCTCCAGTGTACTGTCTTGACCCAAGCGTCTGCAGGATCTTAATCCATTTAGTACACATATGTACCATCCTTCCCTTGATCTTCCTTCGATACTGGTGGAGACATCAATGTGACCCACAACTGTTGGTTCATCCCACCAGGGACGGACCTGTTGTTGTGTCAAGAGAAGACCTAGCTGGTCTACACTGTTTCTCCCACTGGTAGCATCCTGCCAGGGTTTTGAATAGCAGTGGTTTGCTCACACACCTGGCCAGCCTCATCTCTCAGTTCCACGGAACCAATGCCCCAGCAATGACATACTGTGCATGAAGCATGCTCACACGCCCACACGGTGTGCACCATATATCATTATTCCCTTCGGTATTATCTAGGACTACTGTTCTCACAGTATGATTGGACAGACACTGTTCTGTGATGCACATAGACTGCTCATAATACTGTGGTTGAGCAATGGACACATGTGTACTGGTATTAATCTACACACTTATATACATTTCCTATACTGTTGGATGACTATGCTGGATGATGTGTTTGTGATCACAGCAGCTGAATGTGTATCCGCCATGGCTTAGTGGAACTCACATTGACTATTGTGTGCAGAGTCGGGGGGTTGCAAACTGGCAGTGCAGAGTATTTTGTTAATGGCCACAATAACAGCTGTTGGCTACAGAGTGACTAAGTCACTGTAGAGCATTTGTAGGTGGGTATGCACTGGTTTGCGTGAAGCTCAGCATTGCTGACCTCTGGTTCCGGCATCTTGCATTGAGTTAGCTTCTACATTGCTTCACCAGTGTGGTAATTGCATACTGGTGGCCAAACAGGCTTACACTCTCTTCCTCCTGCATACACACCTGCAGCTTCGTGTATTTAGTTCACATTTGTCAGCTGGGGCAATCCGACTGTATGCTTGTCCATTGTCAGCAATGGCCCAGGGAGTAGAGCTCCACAGTGAGTGACCCAGCTACTAATTCCAATTAATACTGAGGTGTTCACATTCATAGAGGGTAACAGATGTAACATAGCTATGTCCCCCATTTTTCATGCTTAGTTTACATTAACATGTCAGTATTATCCAAGCTTAGGTCAGGTTTACATGTCAGGTATAACTGTTGACAATGGTTAGTTTAAGGTGAAGTTAGATACCTGTTTAACAGTTCTGGATAGGTTACATGCAGGTATTTGGGGTAGGTGTAGTTATCCCATACGTGTGTGGTACAGTAGAAGGGAATAGTGAAGGAGTAGGTAGGTAGGTATTGGGGGTGACATTGTAATTGTATAGTAGCCTGTAGGAATAATTGGATGGGGAGCAATTGGGAAGGTGTGTCGGATGTTGGGATTTGTATGCGAGGCAGAACAAGAGGTGTCGGTTTCACTAGTTGATGTAGTGTTATAGAGTGTAAGTTTGGGGGGGGGGATTTCACAAGGTGGTGAGCCTGTGCTGATCCAAGTGTGCTTGTGGTGTTCCTTCATGTGTTATTTACATGTGTCCTGTGGGACAGCTGAGATAATACATGTGGGTTGGGGGTTACAGATACTGGCAATATAGTGGGAGAAGAGGGTGTCACCTACATGTAAACTTAAACATTAATAGAAATGGAACAGGGGTTGATAGGTACATGGTGTGCATGGGGCACAAAGGGGAGAGTTAGTAGGGGAATTATCCAGGGATGTGCAGGATGGCTGCAGGGAAGGTCCACAGCTGGCCATGTCATCTACGACAACAGCTGTGTATATACACTGTATTTGGAGTTCCTGTTGGACATTCACACCCCTGGGTGGGGGTGAGGTCTACAATAATACCTTGTGATGCCAATTAGATTGGCTTACATGCCTACAGTGGGGTGTTGCGACCATGTGGTCTTAGGTGTTATGTAGTGGGTTATGCAACAACACATATGGTTATACCGTACTTTGCCATGTAAAATAGACTGTGCTGCGGTGGGTCCCATATCTGGAATGGCTGCCCATTAGGCAAAAGCATACCTGTCAACTGTACAGTTTCTGCAGACTGTCCAGGGTTTTGCTTCATACTATTGGTGTGTTCCTCTTGCAATCAGCACCTGTCTGGCAAATACCTGGGAACTGAAGTCATTAAATAAAGACAAGAATTTGAGTTTAAGACTCCACATCCTTCAGAAAAGTCATGCTAATGCATAATCTATTATTCTATCAGCTTTCCAAGTTTGTAAGTGGAATATTTAATATCTGTCCCTATTTGTCCCCCCAACAGTTTTGGTTTTGTCCAGAGGTTTTGCTCTAAAAGGTTGACAGGTATGGGCAAAAGCTCTGCCCAATTCGCAATATTACTTACATCCCCAGGGCGGTACGAATACAACTGTGCCAGCCAACACCTGCACACCTAGGCCCATAATTGCATACCCATAGTTCCCCCACCTGCCCCTCCTCTACAGCACTCATCCTTACTGTGTGTACAGGTGGGGTCTAACCACACCACTACACACTGCCAACTCTCCACATCTCGGGATCCATGTCATACGTTGTCTCATCCCATGGGTCATCAGGCTTACCCAACCTTGTAGTCCGTGTACGTACACGGCCTGGTTAGGTAAATCATTACAGAGACTGACTCCGATCATCATTAATTTTTGGGGTACCCCACAAGGGACATTGATGTCTTTGTTTCAAGATTAGACTTGGCAGGTCTCTCCCACTGGTAGTATCCTGCCTGTAGTCTGGGAAGCAGTGGTGTGTTTACTTGTATTGTGTCTTTGTATGTTTCACCTATCTAGCTGGGGGGGGGGGGTTGATGCTACATGTTACATGTTTGTTGATTGGACCACTCACTTCCAATGGCACGGCCTGTGAACATATGTAATTCTTAACTGCTGTATCATATCCTAGCTATATATATGTGTATGTTTACACACACACACACACACACACACACACACACACACATATATATATATATATATATATATATATATATATATATATATATATATATATATATATATATATATATATATATATATATATATATATATATATATATATATATATATATATATATATATATATATATATATATAAATATATATATATATATATATATATATATATATATATATATATATATATATATAAACTACATATGGATGTATGGGTATCTGCATATGTATATATCTATATGTGGGTATTTAAATATATTCTGTCTATGTATGTATACATTTGACTATGGAGAGGGAGAGGTATAGCTCCATGTAGGTATGGGTATATATACACACACACACCTCTACATTTTTACATCTATATCTGGTTATTCCATTCTTTGCCATGTACAATAGACTGAGCTGCAGTGGGACTTGTAGCAGGAGTGACTGCCCGTTGGGTGGTGGCTCTGGCCAATGAACACTATTGCTTACATCCCTGGGGCGGTCCGAATAGACCCACTCCAGCAAACACCTGCACGACTAGACCCATAATTACATACCCATATTTCCCCCACCCGCATCTCCTCTTCAACACTCATCCTTACTCTGGGCTCAGGTCGGGTTTAAATACACCACTACACACTGCCCACTCTCCACTTCACAGGACCTATCTTGTACATTGTCTCAACCCATGGGTCAACAGGCTTTCCCACCCTTGTAGTCCAGATATGTACACACCCCACCTTGATAGGTCATTGCATGGGATTCCTCCTATAACAAGACAATTTTTGGGGTGTCCCACAAGGGAAGCTCCTGTCTCTGTTCCAAGATTAGACTTCACGGGTCCACTGTGTCCTCCCCCTGGTTGTATCCTGCCTGTGGTCTGAGGAGCAGTGGATTGTTTACATTGTTTGTGGGTTTGTTTGCATGTTTCCCCTGTCTGGCTGGGGGGGTTCATGCTACGTTTTACATGTTTCTTGCTTGGGCCCCTCACCTCCATTGGCATGGCCTGTGAACATATGTCATTCTTAGGTGCTGTATCTTATCATAGTTATATATCTGTGTATATCTACGCACACACACACACACACACACACACACATATATATATATATATATATATATATATATATATATATATATATATATATAAATATATATATATATATATATATATATATATATATATATATATATATATATATATATATATATATATCTGACATGGATGTATGGGTGTCTGTATATGTATATCTGTATTTGTGGGTATTTATTTATATGTCTATCTATGTATGTAGGTGGAGGTATATATCTATATAGTTATGGGTATTCATACAAACACATGTACCTCTAATTCTTTAGCTACATATCCGGTAATGTTGACTGGTATTGCTGGATACTGCGGTTCTTGTGCATACCGGCCAACCTTGTGTGCCACGTATGCTTTGCGATACCTACGACTGACTCCGTTAGTGTGCACAGACTCACACATGACACTGGCCATTTAATACAGTGTGCTTCAGGCACTTTCAAGCGGTTGTGAGCAGGTTTGCACAGAGGTTAGCACTGCTGACTTCTGGTCACAGTGTGTTATATGCATTTAGCATCTTCTTTGCTTGATCTGTGTCGGTGGTGCCTCACCCTGCCCAAACGCCCTTGCACACGCTTACTATTGCTTACATATGCTTACTACTACTTATCGGTGCTTACGCCTGCTTACTGCTGACTTATTCATTATGTTACTGACTCGTCACGTGTATTTCATGCAGTACTCCGGTTCACATTTACATGTTATTTGGTAGGTTATACAGCAATAAAATGTGCATAAATGTTCGTATACAGATTGCATATGGAAAATGGTATATGCTGCAGTGGGACTCAAACCAGGAATGCCTCTTCGTTAGGTGGATGCTCTGACCACTATGCTATTGCTGTGCTGCTTCATTTGCTATCTCTTTTTGTTATCCTCTTCAGCCTTTTATGCTGCTTTACCCCTACAGTTAGCTGTACTCGGAGTTTTAAATAAATTACTACAAGGGTTTCTTTGTGTTTTATTTCAGTGTACTGTTGCTGTTGAACACAAGGGGACTGTTGGTGGGGATATGCAGACACTTATGGGCGATCTCACTCTTTTATGTACACATTCTTCTGTTCTACTTTGCAGGGGCGTGTTTATTCTGTGAGCTCTGTTCTCAGAAATGCCCCCCTGCACTCGTCCACACTCCATGTAGCATTAGGTGTTCCGGCAGTGCGTCTTCCTTAATATGCATGGCTTGCTGCCGTCCTCCTCTTAAACTGCCACTTCCATGCAGGACTAGATTAGCCCTGCCTGGAGGATTAGTGAATCTGCGGGTCTGTCTTGTCTTTGGTTGGAAAAAAATTGGTGACGCATCACTGAAAAGACCTGTGCTATTTGCCTGTGTGTATTATTAACATTTCTTTAACTTAGATTACTTCAGGCTAATATTTTTAGCAAGAGACAGCTAGGAGGTGGAATGGTACGTTTGCTGTTTTATTCTGTGTAGTGTGATCTCAAAGTTTATATATTTAAGTAGAAGGGAGTGTAGGGGGTGTAGGGGAGTTTGCCTCCCTGCTTATAGTTGGAGAAGTATAATATGGTTTGTTTTTTATTTGTTTCTGTATGTAGTTGTGCTGGCATATATTAAATTTTGGTTTTCTATGTATTTTCAATATTGTGGGATTCAATGTTTTGAGTTTTCAGTATTTTGAATTTTCAAGATTTTGTTCTCAATGTTTTGAATTTCAGTGTTATGGGCTTTCAATGTTCTAAAGTGAATCTACATATATATATATATATATATATATATATATATAAAAAAAAAAAAATATATATATATATATATATATATATATATATATATATATATATATGAGCAATCAGCTGCAAATACATGAATCTACTAAAATGCAAGGTACATTATTTGCAGTGGCATCCATTCCTCTCAATTGCCCAGATTTTTGCAGAATGTCTGATTTTTGCCTCAAATTTTTGGTATGTTCCTCATAAAATTTGTGGTTTTCTGATAAGTCACTGAGGGTTGAAATTACTAACTAGTGACATACATTTGAGTTTAAGACTTCATATCCTTCAGAAAATGCATGCTAACACATATCCTGTTATTCTAGTAACTAAGTTTATAAGAGCGATATTTAAAATCGATTTTTAGGCCTTTCACCCCTCCCCCCACTATTTTAGACTTTGTCCAGATTTCTTGCGCTAAGCGGTTGAGAGGTATGCTGGCATCTAGGTTTAGGCTTATATACTCACAGATGAGGGATTCGGCTACAATATGTGGGGTAAAAGAAAGGCTAGCAGAAGGTAGAGTAGAATGGAGATCAGTAGATGTGGGTATATTGAGTTTCTAAGATAGAAGAGTTGTTTGTAAAGTTTAGTGGAAAAGAAGTAAGTAGATTCTGCGACAATGAGCTGAAACCTATTAGAGCACAGTGAAATAGGTTAGATGAGGTCACGTGAGAGAAGTTTTAACAGAGCTGGCCATAAAAAGGTATGGGGAAGGCAAGAGAGGGTTTGCAATTAAAAATGAGTAGCTAGAACAGGGAAGATAAAATAATAGAGGTTTTTTTGTGGGGGGTTATTTATGGCATTTGTAGAATGAGATTAAGTAGGTACTAAAGAATTGATACCCAAGTGAACAGCATGAACATGACATGTTTGCAACAAGTGTTGTTTAAGATGTTGTTTAAAGATTATAAGATTATGAGGGTCAGTGAGATGGAATTCCAGATTTTGGATAAATAGGATGAGGGGTGGAGGGAGTCACCTGTAGAGGTATTAAATTTTGTCAATAGCAATAGGTGTTTGTGAATTGAAGGGTCCTACTCGTAGAGTAGTGATGATTTATATTGCTGTTGCAGTAGCTAGAGTATTTACCTGATTCACAGATTAGATTGTGTGTTGTGACTAAGTGAGAACATGCCAGGTATGTAGCAGTTCAGCCTACTGGAGTTGTTTTAGAGCTAAGCAGTAATGCGTTCTATACAGGGTATTTGGCAACATATTTTACTACTTTATTGCAGCATCGCTCCAGCAGGTGAGGTTGTGTGTCATGCAGATTGATAAAAATCAGAGTGTGGCATAGGAGGGTGAGGAGTGGGCAAGTTGTGGCTGGGCACCAACTTTTTTTTTTATGATTTATGCTACTGTTTGCTTTAGATGAAAGTCAGATAGCATATCTTCATTAATTATGATCTTTAGCAGTTTTGTGTGGGTTACTAGCTTAATTCTGGTAAAGTTAGAAGAGACTACTTTGTGGAGTTTCTTATGGTAAGACAATTCCTTGAGTGTGAATAATTATAGTTTATAGCTCAATAGATAGTAAGGATTCTTGGATTATCTGTTGCAGTCTTTCTAGATTCTTTCTAGTGCAGATTAGGGCTGAGTTGTCTTTATTCTGGATGATGATAGCATGTTTATTTACAGTGTGCAGCTTGCTTACGAATTTCTTGAAAAGGGTTGTGCCCAGAATAGACAACTGGAGGAAAAACGTTGCTGCATTTAGAAAACAGGAGATGTTTACTTGCCTTTTCACTGTCTATTGTCTACCAATGAAATAGCTGTTAAACCAGGACAGAGCTTGTGGGCCTAGTCACCTAGTCCCAATGAATAGATTTGACATAGCAGAAGTTGGTTGAATACAATGTCAGAGGCCTTAGATAAGTCTAAGAATACTGTAGCTACAAGGTTGCTTTCATTTCGGATTTGGTTGATGGAGGTAGTAAATTTAAGAAGGACAGGACTAATATTGTTATGTGGCTGAAATCTGTGCTGTTTGGGAGATAGGAGATTATTGTCAAACAGATGGTTAAGTAGTTGGGTTTGATTACATTTTTCTAGTATTTTAGAAAGAAGTGACAGAAAGGTTATGAGCTAATAATTAGAGAGATCTGTGGAATTCCCACCATTATAAAGCTGTAATATGCCTAATTTTTTCCAGAACTCTGGGATATAGCTTTCCTGGACTGAACATTTGATTAGTATGGAGACAGGATAGGCCATAGTAAAAGCTGCAAGCTTGATGTGTTTTTTTTTTTTTTTTGGTAGGCTGTCTATGGCATGAGTAGTGAGTTCTAACGTGATGAGAACCCTTTTAATAGTGGATGTGGGTATAGGCTGGCATGTTGAGTGGTTCAGAAGATGGAGGAGAGTTGGGGACTGTTATTGTTTAGTAGAGATAGCATTTATGAAATGTGAGTTGAATTAGCTGGCAATGCTTTCACAGTGATTACTTAGCGGAATGATCTATGTGAAGGAGCAGATTGACTCAGAACCAAAATAATTTAGGGTTGAATCGATTAGAGGTTTGTGTAATAAGTTATTTTGCCTAATTTGATTTTGCTTTTAGCTGAGTTTCTCAACTGTTTATATGTATTTATTTATTGACATTTATTTACTGGGAAAGTATGCTTGGTCACAGGTGTCCTTTTTTCAGGGAAAACAAAAAGGTAATGAGCCACGAACAGGGATAAAACAACAGTTGTTTACTCAAAAAGTATAAAGTCCACAACTTACTTGAAAAGTTGCTTTTGTAAAAGGTAAGAGATGTTTATTCTAAAAAGTTGAAATCCGCAGCAGTTCTATCCTCTCTGTATGCAATTTTAAGTCACCCCCTCTGAGCAGTGTACATATAAGTTGCAAAATAGCAAATTTAAAGGTATGAGTTAGATCTGTATTAAGAGTATGTTTGTATAAGGCATTTGTTTGAATACTTCTCCTAATGTCTGACATGTGTTGACCTATTCTCTCTTTTAGTTTTCTATTTGCATACAGACAGGATAGACTTGTAATGGATTTTTAGATTTAAAGCACACAGACCCTTTGTCTTGAATGACATGGTGACCATCAAGCCCCATTTGAAGGATTTACATACTCAAATACACTGAATTTCTTGTATTTGTTTCCGTATTATATGTTTTAAAAATCAAAATTTCATAAGCGGCATGAGCATTTAGTATTTTTTACTTTTTATTTCTGACTGTTCATTGTTACTTCCAAATATATTTTACACATACTTTTATACACCTTTTATACTTTATTTTAATCTTATCATGTGATTATAGCTTTAATTTGTGATTTGATCATGTGACTACATCTTGATTATGTAAGCTAAACACAATGAGTTGTTCTGATTTCTGCCTAAAGAAGCCTATCTAGGTGAAAGTGTTATTTGCATTTTAACTCTTTAAGTACGTTGTGGAGTTTAAACTTTTGAAATAAACATCTCATACTTTTACAATGGCGGCTTTTCAAGTAAGTTGTGGACTTTATACTTTCTGAACAAACAACTGTTGTTTTATCCCTGCTCGTGATTCCAGTTACTTTTTTGTCTTGCCAGTTCTGCCCTGTTAGTAACGGGCTTGTCACTGCACCAATACTGCTGGTTTATTTTTACTCGTATCCTTTTTCATCAGAGGCCCAGGGAGAAAAGCTCCAAGGTAACAAATTTAATGCAATCAGTGTTTACCATAACAAATTTTATAATGCAGTTACAGTGTATACATAGCACAGTGGTCACTATAATACAATTTGTATAGATATTCAGAAACATTAATATATAGCATTGTATTATATATTTCAGTAGATTAGCTTCAGTTTTATTCTGTTTTTACTTGTACCATGCCAAGGAGCCGGATTAAAATTTACTATTTTAGTTAAGATAGGGGCCAGTTTGTTTAGAATATGTTGCTAAATGGCGTGGAATGTGGATACAGCTGGTGTGGAATGGGGATACAGCTGGTGTGGAATGGGGATACAGCTGGTGTGGAACAGGGATACAGCTGGTGTGGAATGGGGATACAGCTGGTGTGGAATAGGGATACAGCTGGTGTGGAATGGGGATACAGCTGGTGTGGAATAGGGATACTGCTTCATCAAGATGAAAGGCATATTAAGAGCTGCAGCTGAACAGATTTTAGATTGTAGATTAGAGTGTCTATTTGGAGGGTGGACAGGTTAAGTACATGTTTGTATGAATGGAACTTGTGGGTAGCGATATGGTCTCTGATAGCAAAAATGGTGAGGTGGTCACTTAAGGTGTCAGGGAGTACTCTGTGAAAGCTAAATTGTTTGGGTGTCACATCTTGTCTAATGTAGATTTTCTGTTATTGTTTCTGTTGTAAGTAGTTGATGTGGCGATTAATTGATGGTAGCTACTGAGATTAATGGCATTCTGGGTGGATTTCCTATGGTTTACCAATTAATATTGAGATCATCTAGTATTAAGGTTTCCTGTGGGATGGAGGTTGAGAGCCAAGAAAATAGCTCTTCAGCTGTATCAGTATTATTACCTGGGAGTGCATTAATACTTCTGTGTTTCTTGTTTTGAATTGACTGAATTTTCACAGAGATATGAGGATTTCTGCATTTTTGATTGAGAGTTAATAGGATTGAAGGACAAGTTGATAGTATTTTCTAAATATTGCCTCTCCACCTGCCCTATATTTTTTTCACTCTGATCTGATGACATTTATAAAAGTGGGAGAATCAACTCATTATTTTTTTGATTTGGCCATGTGTCTGTAACTATAATGACATCTGGAGATTGATGGGCTATCTGTGCATGAACTTCAGACAAGTTGTTTTAAATCTTTCTTAAGTTAACATTAATAAACATGAGGTAAGAGATTTTTGCTGAGTGTAGAGTACTGTTCAGAATAGGACATTTTGCTGGACTGGGAGTGTTTACTGGACAGTGCAGTAATCCTAGAATGGGATGGATATATCTGAAAAGGTTGATATTCTAAGGATAGTATAGGTGCCTAGAGGACATCCTCTGTTTAAATTTCTATTTAAGACATAGTTTGTTAGGAATGGGTTAAGTGGATATTGAACATGCTTTATTTTAAACAGGTGAGTTGTAGCTTGAGGGAAAAGGTTGATGGTTTTGGAGAAGGGTCAGGAGGAAATGTTTTAAGAGAGTTTATATGAGACAGGGGATGGTATATTCTGATATAGAGTATGGCCATGGAGTGATGTTATGTGTAATGGAGGAAGTAATAACATTAATTGTGCAAATATAGCATGTTGAATAGTGCAGACAGACTATGTGGTAAGCTAGGGTGTAGGGTTGCAAAGGCTAGAAGCATGAAGTTATGGATCAAACAGACGATGGGGTTGAGAACTAACGTTAGATGGATGCTAACCCATATCTCACCTGGTGGATAGCCAACTGGCTCACAGACAGGACTCAGGAAGTTAGAACTGGGGAGTTCACCTCTACAAAGAGGCCAGTTACAAGTGAAGTCCCTCAGGGAAAAGTTCTTGGACCGCTCTTTTTTGACATTTACTTCTCAGAAGTCAAGGCCAATATCAGTGGTCTTTGGATGGCTACATTTGCAGATGATTGCAAATTAGGAGCTGTCATTGAATCTCACACTGACACAAATGTTCTCCAGGAGGGACTGACACAGACAAATAACTGGTGTCAGAGCCATGGACTAAAACTAAATGCATAATAGTATCCTTTGGGAAGTAATCCATCACTGGTAACTATCATATTGACAACACACCCCTTAGAGATGACACAGTAATCAGGGACTTAGGGACACACGCACACATATATAGTAATCTAGCCTTTGACAATCATGTGTCTGCAATGCTGAGGAAATCATTGAGTACAATGCCCCCTTTGGTATGTACGTAACCAGGCATATCAACAATTGGAATGTCCACAGAGGTTTCTCACTAAAAGAATACAGGGTGTAAGTTAAATGTCCTCTGCAGACTGCCTCAAGGCCGTATCCCAGTATTCTGTCTCCTACATGCTTTTGAGGGGATACCTATGCCTGGCATACAGAGCATTGTCAGACCCCTCTCTGATGGATTCTCCTGCATTTCCACAAAACAAACAGCAACAGAATTACCAGTTCTAAAACTTAAACCTTGCCTATGATATAAATAGGTCCTGCTGGAGAGATAGGTATCTATCCCAGAGACTACCACATCTATGGAACAGGCTCCCTATCCATGTTAAGTAGAGCTCCTCCCTAACCCAATTCAAGTGCAACTTGGACAATTGGATAGGAAACCAGAAATTTATCCCTGGTTTGGCACCTATGTCTCTAATGGACACAGGTAACTTATAAATGGTTCATCTCCCAAACCCTTGCTTACACTTATCAAGGGTATCAGAACTTGTCAGAGATTTGGGATGCATGGCTAGGCTTAAAAATGCCCTTGTGGTTGTTAGCCTAATAAACATCTATGAACCTATGAACCTAAGTGGGAGATAAGAGAACTAGTATCTTAATTGGAGAATGAGATTTGAGCAAATTGGATGAAAGTCAGGTATGTCTTTATGGACTATCTATTTTCAAGGAGAATAGTCCAGTCATACCAGAGCTGAATTTATAAATACCCATCCAATTGTCCAGTTCCTTATTAAAGATTAGTTTCTCATCTAAGGTATGAGGCATTATGTGCAATTATCATGTATGCACAGAGTTTGTATGTCGAGATGGATGAAGAGACTAACATAGCAGGCACAGCTTCCAAAATGGGAGCTAATCAGTGCTTGCATGCACAATTCACAGAGCTTTCCACAACGTAAGAATAACTTCTTATCAGTTATGTTTCCAATGCTAAAACTGATTGAAAGGAACAGTGGTCTAGCAAATGCTTTGAAAGTACAAGGGCTCTCCTAGTCCTGTCAAACTATACCCTTGTAGTGCAGTGTTAAAGAGGGAACATCCTGCAAAAGAATAAGAACCGAAAAGTGAGTTTTCCTTAGTCAACTCCACTTTACTGATACATGGAACTCAGGCCTGCTTGGAGAGGGGAGGGGTACAGACAAAAGTTAGCAGAGAGAACTGCATAAAAAGTCTAATCAAAAGACTGACAGACAAAATGGCCAGTTTACTATGTAATCACCATTTTTCAAGGTTGTAAGCTAGTTTTCAGTAGTATGTCTGGGTGCATTTACTAATATAGGATAACTGACAGCATTACGAGCAGCTTTCCACTAATAACCTTATGTGAATAGTTCTGTGGCCCTGCATAACATCAGAATGGTATAGTCAGAGATCCCTGCTGTAAGTGTTCCTGTGTGGCTGAAAATATGAGAACAGTACTCAGACTTGTTTTTTAACTGAAAGGAGGGCATTTAAGAGAAACAAAATGTTGTTATCAAAGGAAAGAGAGGAGATGGAAATATTATACAAAGAGAAAAGAAGATAAGTAACACCGATATTCTGCAGCATAACACAAAATTCAGAACAGACAGTGCTTATTACAGGAAATTGACTAGATTACCTAAGCTATATAGTACATCTGTATGACAGATGTGACATGTTATCCACTTCTGCGATGTACAATAGTTTTGTATCTTCATCTTGTCAGGTTTATGATATAAAAGTTTGATTTCTTTTAAAAGGTATAAGGCATTGTGTACAATTTTCATGTATGCACAGAATAAACATCTGCATCAGTTATGACATCTATTAATATACAATAGTTATGTAAGATGTTAGGCTATGTAGTAAAGTACTGGCAGGACAAAAATCTAACGCTTCAGTATTCGGTGACTCTGACAATAGTGCTGTGTTAAGTATGCTAAATATTTGACTGTAATAGTGTCCTGACTCTTAATGAAGCTGGTTTAAATCTGCATGGCTGCAATACTGTATCTGCTGCCTAAATATGTGAGATCTAAATTTAATTAAAAAACTGCACAGTTAAAAAATATGAACATTTTAATTGTAATTATAACACTTCAGCCTATGTATAGTATGCAGTGCTGACTGGAGCCCAAATAAATTTGTTTATGAATCATAGAGTCACATTAATTACTAGCACACATTGTGCTAAATCAAGGTCTGTAAATGAACTGCGTCTTAAGGTACATGAAGCATGAAAAAGCAGAATCAACATGCAAGCAGCATTAAACAAGTGACATTAATGTGTAAAACACAGCCTTAAGAATAGCACATAGAACTTCAGGCTACTATTTCATTTAAGTGAGATGAACTTGTAAAAATCAAACTAAGCCTGTAAATACTAAAACAACCTATAAATTAGTGGCATGATGTTTAAAATGTGGTGCAACTCTAACATGTATGTGCTAAAAAAAGAACTTGTGCTGGCAAGTTTTCTTAGGATAATTGCAGGATTAGACAGACAAAAGAAATAATCATTTTAAGATTATATTTTGATTTGTGAAAAGGCTACAGAAATTTCAGATAAAAAACATCTCAATCCCAACTTTGCTAGGTATCACTTCTTATCTCTTACCCTATTTCTACCTCACTTCACTATTTTAATCCATTTTTAATTATAGATTTGAAAGTTTAGCAGTGAAACAGAATTGCAATTTCAGCTTTGAACTGTATCTTTTGAATTTCCCATTTCAGCTCAGAGTGGTGCTTTGTGCCTTTGAAAACTGAAACACTTTGCTTTTATGCACATGATTCAGAACATAAACACATTCCCTAGCAGAAGCAAAAGTCTCTGTGTTGCCCTGCTCTGTAGTATAACAGTTGCTTAAATGCCTCTCAACTGTACCTCATTATGAGTTTTATAATCAATGAAAGGCCTTATTCTTCCCTTATTAGGCCTATCACTTAAATTAATATACCTTTCTGCATGTATCTCACTAAGGACCTTGACCCGGTGTCATACAGACTCCTGAAGGGTGATCTCTGCTTAGCCTTTTTGTGCTATGAATGACCAAGCACTCTTTGAACTCTTACCAAGACAGAACTAGTGGGGAGACAAAGCCCAGCTCTAGAGACCTACACCTGTACTAGCACATCAATAATATCAGATGGCGTGATAGATACCTAAGTCAACATATCCTTCATTTCTGTACTAGGCTGCCCTTACCTACCAAGCAGAATGCTTCCATAACAACCTTTAAAGCCAGTCTGGGTGATGAGATGGATGCCTGCAAACTTTCACTGGGGATATGTGAAGAAAGTCTACTTAATTGGGAATATTATATAAAAAGCATAAGTATATTTATTAAAAAAAAACATGTTTGAAGAAATTTAAAATAAGCAAACCCATCCTGAGCACATGTTGGTAAACAAAACATGCATACATAAGTAAATAAATAAACATTGATAGTCTCCCATCAGTACTGGGTAATATGGCTAAGTTTCTTAATGTTTTCCATGGCCATAAGCTTAGTAAGAACATATGAACCCATGAAACTATGGATTGTTCCTCATTTTAAGTCAAAAATTCCATGTTCTACACTGTTCCACATTGCAAGTGTATGTCACTATCGCTGTTAAGTGCTTGTTAACAAACATTCATGATAAATAATACTGATTCATATTAATTCAACAAATTATCTTTTTGTAAGTATTTAATAGCACATTTTAACCAAGCTATGAGCTTGCCAGGTTGAAGTCATTAGTAAGTGTTTTCTATTATTTCTGTATTATGAAAGGTAGTGTTTGCACATTTTGAAGATGGAAAGTTGAAAGCTAATTGTTGCATGATTTCTGATGTGGTTGACAAAGAATCCCCCTGTAGTTGTTTGATGTAACTTTCCTCTGTAAACTGCATTGCATTTCTTTCCACAAATAGCTGACTAGATATAAGAAGGAAGAAAATAACCCCATGTACAATTTACCTTGGAAGGCACTGCATTTGAAGACCATAGCACCTAGAAATATAATTTGTGAGTTTTCCATGATTCTTCTAATTAAGAACTGTGCTGGTTATCAGCCCATTCCCACATGTAACACTGAGCTAACCAGGGGTGGCTCGTGCCATAGGACTGCCGGACTGCAGCCCTCCTACCTACACAACAAAATAAAAACAAACCAAGAAACACAAAAATTAATTCCCGGACAGTACGCATGCACACATGCTCTCAGACTGCTTTCTCAGCAGTCTAGATAAGGGGAAAGGCAAGATGCCCAGAAGTCTATGCGGTGATGACATCACGACATAGAGGCACTTCGGACTGCAGCAGTCGCAGGCAGGACCAATCACGGGTTTGGACTGCAGGGAATCCTTTGGGATGGACCAATCGTGCAAGGAATATGGGTAAGGGGCTGTTCGGATATCGGCAGCAGCAACCAAGAGGTAATGGAAGCAGGTATTTAGCTTGTTGGTGGGCTGGGGCTGTTCAGTAACTGTGTGTGTGTGTTTGTGTATGTGTGTGTGTCTGTGTCTGTGTGTAAAATGCCCCAGTTACTATATACTGGTGGCTAGAGTAGACTCATGGTGGTGAGGTAGGGAATACCTTTAGGCTTGAACCCTGTACCTTGTACGCAGGTGTTAAGGGCCTGAATTCCCTACCCACCACCATTTGTAAAAAATTGCAGATTTTTACCTCATATTTGATCTGTTCTGTTCCACATAATATCTGTGGTTTCTAAATATTTAAATGCTTGATGTTTGATGGTGCAGTGGTAGCATTGTTGCCTCCCAGCTATAGGTTCTCAGGTTTGATTCTTGGCTGGGGTGCCTTCTGTGTGGGGTCTGCATCTTTTCCCTGTGTTTGTGTGGGTTTGCTTTTGTGTCCTCCCATGTTACAAAGACATGTCTGCGTTATTTCTTCCTGGGCCTCTGCTGAAAATTGTTTTTTTGTTCCAAGTCAGACTGTCCTGGTTAACAAATGTTAAATAAAAGTGACAGGCATTTGAATTTCAGACTTCAGGTTTCTGAATGTTTAATTCCTTACATGTTTGATGGTGCAGTGGTAGCATTGTTGTCTCACAACTGTAGGTTTTCTGGTTTGATTCTTGGCTGGGTTGCCTTCTGTGTGGGGTCTGCATCTTTTCCCTGTGTTTGTGTGGGTTTGCTTTTGTGTCCTCCCATGTTACAAAGACATGTCTGCATTATTTCTTCCTGGGCGTCTGCTGAAAATTGTTTTTTTTTTGTTCCAAGTCAGACTGTCCTGGTTAACAAATGTTAAATAAAAGTGACAGGCATTTGAATTTCAGACTTCAGGTTTCTGAATGTTTAATTCCTTACAGATTTGATGGTTCAGTGGTAGCATTGTTGCCTTACAGCTATAGGTTTTCTGGCTTGATTCTTGGCTGGGGTGCCTTCTGTGTGGAGTCAGCATCTCCTCCTTGTGTTTGTGTGGATTTGCTCTGGTGTCCTGCCATTTTACAAAGACTTGTGTCTGCAGTATTTCTCCCTGGGCCTCTGCTGAAAATTGTTTTTGTTCCATCAGAAGCAAAATTGACAGGCATTTGAATTTCAGACTTCATATTCTTCAGAAAATACATAGTAACACAACCTTTTATTCTAGCAATTTTCTAAGTTTATAAGATGAATATTTGAAATTTGTCCCTATTTTTGGGACTGTATTCCCCCATTATTGGCTTTGTCCAGGTTTTTTGTGTTAAGGTTGACAGCTATGGCAAGAACTGAATTCACTGAATATGTTTGAGGGCTGTATTCCCTCATTACTGGGTTTGTCCAGGTGTTTTGTACTAAGAGGTTGACAGCTATGGTGAAAAGTGAATTCACTAAATGATAGCCATTTAAGTTTCAGTCTTCGACTCTTTCACAAAGCAGCTGCTTTGGCGTAGTTGTATGTTGCTCTGACTGTTTTGCACAGGGACCTTGGCAGTAAAATGTATGGTGGTAACACAGCGTTTCTCTTTGACAAAGCAGCTGATTTGACATAGTGGTATGTTGCTCTGACTGTTTTGCACAGGGACCTTGGCAGTAAAATGTATGGTGGTAACACAGAATTTTATTCTAGCAACTTTCCAAGATTATACAAGCAATGTTTAATGTGTCCCTGGTTTTGGGCTTTGACCCCCAATAAATGTTGGCTTTTTCCAGATTTCTTGTGCTGCGAAGTTGAGATGCAGTTGAGTATTGAGTAGATTTTACAAGGAGCTGAGAGCTGCAGGGGAAGAGACGTTTAGTGCTGCTTATGCTGAGTTGGCTTGCATTGTTAATAGCATAACAGGTTGTGTACTTGCTGTTGATGCAGAAGGCTGTGGGTTCTACTCCCACAAGGGGTGGATGCTGCCGTACTGAGAATGTCCTCCTTGGTGACAATACTAACTATGAGCATGTTATCAGTTTGCCATCCATTTCCTCTTGCAATATTACTAGCTTATCTTTTTTTAATGTAATATAGGCAATTTATTCCTCAGGGGCAACAGACACTATTTTTTGATAAAACCATGAAATATAAAGGTGTTTGCTAACAGCAACCTCTTCGTTAGTTACAAATTTCTTTAATGTGGAATTATTTAGATGACTTTTACTTCAGAGATTATGCATATTTACTGAAAATGGACTGTAGAATTGTGCATATTTGCTGATAATGGTGGACTATAGAATTGTGCATATTTACTGATAATGGTGGACTGTAGAATTGTGCATATTTACTGATAATGGTGGACTGTAGAAGTCTGAGTAGACTTTTATGATGGAAATGTTCTGAACTGGGCAGTTTGTTTCATTGCTTACTGGAAAAATGTTCAAAACAAATTTAAAACGCCCTCTAACAACTGTACTGTATTGTACAAGGAATATAATTTAGTACAATCAGGAAGGTATATCAAATAACACATGTATGTTTCATATGCAAGGGGCCTATGATTTGAAAACAGCCCAAAATTAATCTTTATCTGCCACTGGCAAAATGTATTTTCTTTGAATGTGGGTTTCAATGCTGTTTCAATGAATGTGAGTTTCAAGGGCAGAGAAGTTTTAATGCTAAGTCTGTTTATATTGTGAGACTGCATTGCTTTGTTTAGCAGATGTCTTAGTGTTTGTGCTGTAAAATGCAAAATAAAACTTTCAAATGAAGTCCAAATCATCATAGAAGTAAAGCAGTATGCACATTAGTGTTTATGGTAAATGGAGTGAAATAGCCAAGTAATGGATCATTGGAATGGCTGTAGAGGCTCCATTCAACAATGATTTTGTGAGGGGGAAGGGCGGCAAACTCAGAGGCTCAGCTGAACTATACCTCCCAACTGTCCAGATTTTCAAAGAATTAATAGATTTTTGCTTCTTATTTTTGGTTTGTTCCTCATAAAATTTGTAGTTTTCTGGCGAATCATTTAGGAATTAAGTCACTAAATAATGATACACTGAGTTTGGATGTTCTTTGGAAGCGGCGTCCTACTACTCGGAAAGTTTATGCTGATAAATGGAAGAGATTTTTTCTTTGGAGTGCAGCTCACGGCTTTGATGTTAAATTGCCTAACTTGAGTTGTATTTTGCAATATTTGACTGTTTTGTTAGACAAGGGATTGTCTTTCTCTTCTGTTAAAGTGCATGCTGCAGCTATTTCTGCTCACTATGAATGTGACCCTCCTTTGTTTTCTCATCCATTGGTTAAACAGTTTCTTAGAGGGGCAAAGAATATAAGACCCCGAGAAGAGCTCCCACTCCAGCCTGGGATCTTAATTTTGTTTTGGAGAAGCTGACTCTGCCTCCATTTGCACCTGCAGCTACAGCTGAGTTGAAGTTGTTGTCTTGGAAGACTGCTTTTTTGTTGGCTGTTACTTCTACCGAAGGGTCTCTGAATTACAGGCCCTCATGGCAGTAGAACCATTTCTGATTTTTCACAAGGACAGAGTTTCCTTACTACTCCTACTTTTATGCCTAAAGTAATTTCATATGTGGCACTGAACCAATCTATACATTTGCCTACTTTTTCTGCTGACCCCCAAAATAAAGGGGTGAAAGTTTTGCATTCTTTGGATGTGCATAGGCATTTAAGATATTATTTGAGCAGAACCACAGAGTTCAGAAGATCTCAACAGTTGTTTGTTTCTTTTGCTTTGACTTCACAAGGGAAAGCTGTTTCAAAACACACTATCTCCAAGTGGATTGGCCATTGTATTGCTTTTTGTTATTCTCATGGGAAAGATGTTCCTGCTGGGATCAGGCCTCACTCTACTAGGGCTACGGCCACCTCTACTGCTTTTTTGAGAGGGGTAGCTGCTAAGGACATTTTGGAGGCAGCTACTTGGAGTTCTGTACATACATATACTGAGCATTATCATTTACCTCTTTATTCTAGGTCTAGGGCTGGGTTTGCCACTGCTATTCTACAGGGCATGTTAGCAGCTCCTAATTCTTTTTGTTTGGCCATCCTCCCTGTTTTCCGTTGCTCTGGGATTCTACCCATATGTCAGGACTGCAGCAATGGTAGACGAAGAACATAGTACAGTTTTGTACCTACCATAAATGTAGATGTTCGAGGATATCCATTGCTGCAGTCCAACTACCTCCTACCCCTTCTTTAGGTTTGGGTTTTGGGTGGTGTTTTTTGCATTCTGACGTCTGAGGCAAGAAAGACTGAGGGTATGGCGTCGGTCATGCGCATTTGTACTGGCACATACTGATGTCAGCCTCGAGCGCCATGACCGACGCCAGATTCTAGCCCTTTGGTATTCGGGCCGATGGTGGACAGCGGAATACCCATATGTCAGGACTGCAGCAATGGATATCCTCGAACATCTACATTTATGGTAGGTACAAAACTGTACTTTTTCTTAGGATAATTGCAGGATTAGACAGACAAAAGAAATAATCATTTTAAGATTATATTTTGATTTGTGAAAAGGCTACAGAAATTTCAGTTAAAAAACATCTCAATCTCAACTTTGCTAGGTATCACTTCTTATCTCTTACCCTATTTCTACCTCATTTCACTATTTTAATCCATTTTTAATTATAGATTTGAAAGTTTAGCAGTGAAACAGAATTGCAATTTCAGCTTTGAACTGTATCTTTTGAATTTCCCATTTCAGCTCAGAGTGGTGCTTTGTGCCTTTGAAAACTGAAACACTTTGCTTTTATGCACATGATTCAGAACATAAACACATTCCCTAGCAGAAGCAAAAGTCTCTGTGTTGCCCTGCTCTGTAGTATAACAGTTGCTTAAATGCCTCTCAACTGTACCTCATTATGAGTTTTATAATCAATGAAAGGCCTTATTCTTCCCTTATTAGGCCTATCACTTAAATTAATATACCTTTCTGCATGTATCTCACTAAGGACCCTGACCCGGTGTCATACAGACTCCTGAAGGGTGATTCCTGCTTAGCCTTTTTGTGCTATGAATGACCAAGCACTCTTTGAACTCTTACCAAGACAGAACTAGTGGGGAGACAAAGCCCAGCTCTAGAGACCTACACCTGTACTAGCACATCAATAATATCAGATGGCGTGATACATACCTAAGTCAACGTATCCTTCATTTCTGTACTAGGCTGCCCTTACCTACCAAGCAGAATGCTTCCATAACAACCTTTAAAGCCAGTCTGGGTGATGAAATGGATGCCTGCAAACTTTCACTGGGGATATGTGAAGAAAGTCTACTTAATTGGGAATATTATATAAAAAACATAAGTATATTTATTAAAAAAAAAACATGTTTGAAGAAATTTAAA
The DNA here is from genome assembly GCF_019279795.1 of Protopterus annectens. NCBI lineage: Eukaryota > Metazoa > Chordata > Ceratodontiformes > Protopteridae > Protopterus > Protopterus annectens. The sequence continues at coordinate 1,573,142,761 of NC_056746.1, read as the reverse complement.
ACAAGCAAACCCATCCTGAGCACATGTTGGTAAACAAAACATACATACATACATAAGTAAATAAATAAACATTGATAGTCTCCCATTAGTACTGGGTAATATGGCTAAGCTTCTTAATGTTTTCCATGGCCATAAGCTTAGTAAGAACATATGAACCCATGAAACTATGGATTGTTCCTCATTTTAAGTCAAGAATTCCGTGTTCTACACTGTTCCACATTGCAAGTGTATGTCACTATCGTTGTTAAGTGCTTGTTAACAAACATTCATGATAAATAATACTGATTCATATTAATTCAACAAATTATCTTTTTGTATGTATTTAATAGTACATTTTAACCAAGCTATGAGCTTGCCAGGTTGAAGTTATTAGTAAGTGTTTTCTATTATTTCTGTATTATGAAAGGTAGTGTTTGCACATTTTGAAGATGGAAAGTTGAAAGCTAATTGTTGCATGATTTCTGATGTGGTTGACAAAGAATCCCCCTGTAGTTGTTTGATGTAACTTTCCTCTGTAAACTACATTGCATTTCTTTCCACAAATAGCTGACTAGATATAAGAAGGAAGAAAATAACCCCCTGTACAATTTACCTTGGAAGGCACTGCATTTGAAGACCATAGCACCTAGAAATATAATTTGTGAGTTTTCCAGGATTCTTCTAATTAAGAACTGTGCTGGTTATCAGCCCATTCCCACATGTAACACTGAGCTAACCAGGGGTGGCTCGTGCCATAGGACTGCCGGACTGCAGCCCTCCCACCTACAAAACAAAATAAAAACAAACCAAGAAACACAAAAATTAATTCCCGGACAGTACGCATGCACACATGCTCTCAGACTGAGCACATGCTCTCAGACTGCTTTCTCAGCAGTCTAGATAAGGGGAAAGGCAAGATGCCCAGAAGTCTATGCGGCGATGACATCATGACATAGAGGCACTCCGGACTGCAGCAGTCGCAGGCAGGACCAATCGTGGGTTTGGACTGCAGGGAATCCTTTGGGATGGACCAATCGTGCAAGGAATATGGGTAAGGGGCTGTTCGGATATCGGCGGCAGCAACTGAGAGGTAATGGAAGCAGGTATTTAGCTTGTTGGTGGGCTGGGGCCATTCAGTAACTGTGTGTGTGGCTAGAGTAGACTCATGGTGGTGTGGTAGGGAATACCTCAGGCTTGAACCCTGTACCTTGTATGCAGGTGTTAAGGGCCTGAATTCCCTACTCACCACCATTTGTAAAAAAATTGCAGATTTTTACCTCATATTTGATCTGTTCTGTTCCACATAATATCTGTGGTCTCTAAATAGTCAAAGGTTTGATGGTGCAATGGTAGCATTGTTGCCTCACAGCTGTAGGTTCTTAGGTTTGATTCTTGGCTGTGGGGGTCTGCATCGTTTGTGTGGGTTTGCTTTTGTGTCCTCCCATGTTACAAAGGCATGTCTGCATTATTTCTTCCTGGGCCTCTGCTGAAAATTGTTTTTTTGTTCCAAGTCAGACTGTCCTGGTTAACAAATGTTAAATAAAAGTGACAGGCATTTGAATTTCAGACTTCAGGTTTCTGAATGTTTAATTCCTTGCATGTTTGATGGTGCAGTGGTAGCATTGTTGTCTCACAGCTGTAGGTTTTCTGGTTTGATTCTTGGCTGGGTTGCCTTCTGTGTGGGGTCTGCATCTTTTCCCTGTGTTTGTGTGGGTTTGCTTTTGTGTCCTCCCATGTTACAAAGACATGTCTGCATTATTTCTTCCTGGGTCTCTGCTGAAAATTGTTTTTTTTTGTTCCAAGTCAGACTGTCCTGGTTAACAAATGTTAAATAAAAGTGACAGGCATTTGAATTTCAGACTTCAGGTTTCTGAATGTTTAATTCCTTACAGATCTGATGGTTCAGTGGTACCATCGTTGCCTTACAGCTATAGGTTTTCTGGTTTGATTCTTGGCTGGGGTGCCTTCTGTGTGGAGTCAGCATCTCCTCCTTGTGTTTGTGTGGATTTGCTCTGGTGTCCTGCCATTTTACAAAGACATGTGTCTGCAGTATTTCTCCCTGTGCCTCTGCTGAAAATTGTTTTTGTTCCATCAGAAGCAAAATTGACAGGCATTTGAATTTCAAACTTCATATTCTTCAGAAAATACACAGTAACACAACCTTTTATTCTAGCAATTTTCTAAGTTTATAAGATGAATATTTGAAATTTGTCCCTATTTTTGGGACTGTATTCCCCCATTAATGGCTTTGTCCAGGTTTTTTGTGTTAAGGTTGACAGCTATGGCAAGAACTGAATTCACTGAATATGTTTGAGGGCTGTATTCCCTCATTACTGGGTTTGTCCAGGTGTTTTGTACTAAGAGGTTGACAGCTATGGTAAGAAGTGAATTCACTAAATGATAGCCATTTAAGTTTCAGTCTTCGACTCTTTCACAAAGCAGCTGCTTTGGCATAGTTGTATGTTGCTCTGACTGTTTTGCACAGGGACCTTGTCAGTAAAATGTATGGTGGTAACACAATGTTTCTCTTTGACAAAGCAGCTGATTTGACGTAGTGGTATGTTGCTCTGACTGTTTTGCAAAGGGACCTTGGCAATAAAATGTATGGTGGTAACACAGAATTTTATTCTAGCAACTTTCCAAGATTATACAAGCAATGTTTAATGTGTCCCTGGTTTTTGGGCTTTTGACCCCCCCCAATAAATGTTGGCTTTTTCCAGATTTCTTGTGCTGTGAAGTTGAGATGCAGTTGAGTATTTTGTAGATTTTACAAGGAGCTGAGAGCTGCAGGGGAAGAGAAGTTTAGTGCTGCTTATGCTGAGTTGGCTTGCATTGTTAATAGCACAACAGGTTGTGTACTTGCTGTTGATGCAGAAGGCTGTGAGTTCTACTCCCACAAGGGGTGGATGCTGCCGTACTGAGAATGTCCTCCTTGGTGACGATACTAACTATGAGCATGTTATCAGTTTGCCATCTATTTCCTCTTGCAATATTACTAGCTTATCATTTTTTTAATGTAATGTAGGCAATTTATTCCTCAGGGGCAACAGACACTATTTTTCGATAAAACCATGAAATATAAAGGTGTTTGCTAACAGCAACCTCTTCGTTAGTTACAAATTTCTTTAATGTGGAATTATTTAGATGACTTTTACTTCAGAGATTATGCATATTTACTGATAATGGACTGTAGAATTGTGCATATTTGCTGATAATGGTGGACTATAGAATTGTGCATATTTACTGATAATGGTGGACTGTAGAATTGTGCATATTAACTGATAATGGTGGACTGTAGAAGTCTGAGTAGACTTTTATGATGGAAATGTTCTGAACTGGGCAGTTTTGTCATTATGGGTGCATGCATTTTGTTTCATTGCTTACTGGAAAAATGTTCAAAACAAATTTAAAACGCCCTCTAACAACTGTACTGTATTGTACAAGGAATATAATTTAGTACAATCAGGAAGGTATATCAAAAAACACATGTATGTTTCATATGCAAGGGGCCTATGATTTGAAAACAGCCCAAAATTAATCTTTATCTGCCACTGGCAAAATGTATTTTCTTTGAATGTGGGTTTCAATGCTGTTTCAATGAATGTGAGTTTCAAGGGCAGAGAAGTTTTAATGCTAAGTCTGTTTTCATTGTGAGACTGCATTGCTTTGTTTAGCAGATGTCTTAGTGTTTGTGCTGTAAAATGCAAAATAAAACTTTCAAATGAAGTCCAAATCATCACAGAAGTAAAGCAGTATGCACATTAGTGTTTATGGTAAATGGAGTGAAATAGCCAAGTAATGGATCATTGGAATGGCTGTAGAGGCTCCATTCAACAATGATTTTGTGAGGGGGAAGGGCGGCAAACTCAGAGGCTCAGCTGAACTATACCTCCCAACTGTCTAGATTTTCAAAGAATGAATAGATTTTTGCTTCTTATTTTTGGTTTGTTCCTCATAAAATTTGTAGTTTTCTGGCGAATCATTTAGGAATTAAGTCACTAAATAATGATACACTGAGTTTGAGACTTCATAACCTTCAGAAAAATGCATGCTAAAGTAAGACCTGTGATTCTATTAACTGTCTCAGTTTATACAAGAGCAATTTTTAGTACTGTTTATATGTTCCCCCAATATATTTGGCCTTGTCCAGATTTATTGCATTAACAGTTTGAGAGGTACATGCAGTAAATTGCTTTATAGAATTAGGCATAGCCAGCCTCTCAACTGTCCCTGATTTTGGCTCAAAATGTTGCTCTTCCCCCTAATAATCCCTCCGCAAAATAGCAATGTTGGAAGAAAACATGGAGGGTTTACAATTAAGAAATAACTGTAATAATCAAAGTTATAGATTACTTGAAATGCATGTAGATTCAGCTGCTCAAGTTAGCAGTACTAATATTAAAGTGTCCCTTCTTTGACAGGTTCCCAGCTGTATTGTGTGGCTATTTTATATTTTTATATTTTTGCATCACATTTTTGGTCCATTTTTCATAAAATTGTGTTTTTTTTGGCAAATTAGTGACAGATCATTAAAGACTGAAGTTAGAAAATAATGACAGGCATTTTGAGTTTCAGATTTCATACCCTTCAGAAAATTCATACTAATGCAAGACCTATTCTATTATCTTTCTAAGTTTATTAAAGCAATATTTAAAAATTGTCCTTATTTTTGGGCCTTTGTCCCACTTCTATGTATGGCTTTGTCCAGATTTCTTGCTCTGAGGTTGAGAGGTAGGACAAATGTGTCAGGGCCATCACAGTCAGCCAGAGACATTTCAAATTGTGATATACTTGTTGCACCCCACTCCCCCATGTAGTGACTCTGGATGTGTCCAAGCAAGGCAAGGAGTAGCTATGCAGTGTAACATGTGCAGAGTGTCCCCCATCCAGGGTAGACACAAGTACTACAGTGGCTTTTCATCTGTCCTTGATTTTGCAGAATGGTCTGTTTTCTGTCATATTTTTGTACTGTTGATTTATGCTTATTACTCAAAGTGCCTGTTGCTCTGTGTTTAAGTAGCAATGCTTTAATGACCATAAGATAAGCTTGTCTGAGATCGTAAGATGCAAGTAAGCTTTAATAAGCATACTGTTAAAGAATTGCCAACATTGAAAGCCTTTCTGTTGTTGCCATGCAGAGAATACTTAACTAGATAATGTATAAGCCTTGGGTATTGAAGGACAGGATTACATTATTTTAAAAAGCTCATTACACTTGTTGGAGACTTCCAGTGATCTTTGAGGGCTTTACCTGTAAACTAAACAGAATGCCAATCATATGTGGTCCATAACCTGTACAGTAATCCTTTAAGCAATGTATCTTGAGCTTGTTTCTTGTTTGCTTTTCATTTTTTACTTTAATCATGTTTTCCCCATGAAACAAGTAGATAGTTGTCAGGCAGCAGGTCTTTTTTGGATAAGAAACATTTTTACAAGTGGGGGCATCACAGAGATTTCTACTTTCAGCATGTTACTTGGTACTTTAATAAAGCTGAATATAATTTATAATTAGAACTGCAGTGCAAGGAGAAGTGGTTTGAGTTGAGTGCTGCTTGTTTTTCTTATACCTGATGTTGACTGGCATTCCAGTAATGTATTTAGAAAGTAATTTATTTTTTCATGCCTCACAACCTTTTGTTTCCATCTAGATATTAAGTAAGCTGTCATTCAGCTAATGCATTGAAACATTTTTATTCTTCTACACTTATTTTTGTCTTGATTGGACTCTCATAATGACGGTTTGGCACCCAGGGCAGCGTATTTAATTAAAGTTTTAGTTTTTGTGGTTTTGAACATAGCTCCTCCCCTTTCTAGTTGGTTGCACCCCTTCCCATTGACCCCACCCATTCAGCTGTCTCTTGCAGCCCCCCTTTGATTTGAAGTCACCAGCCGCCACTGGAGCTAACCATGAACAATGGCCCCTGGGTCTGCTATGTTCCATCAAAGTGTGCAAAATCTAAACTCAGTAGCTCAGTACATTAGTGCACAAAACCTACTAATTTAAATACAAAATGTACAAAACATCTGCTTCGGTTAAAATTAATTTTACACAAACCAGCATATGCCGGTTTATAACCGGATGATTTGTAGGGGAATGCAAGTTCTTTGGACTGGCCAACTAGGAGCAAGCCTCCATACTACTCTTACTAACTTATTCTTAATCTATAGCTCCATTAGTATTATTCAAAAATTGTTATTCTTCTAGGACATTGTAACCCGCAAAAAGACATAAAATATAACTCTTACACCATCACTACAACATGTGGCAGGCTTCACCCCATCACCGCCTTATTAATACATACTGACCTTAACTCCCTCCCTGCCTCTAACCATCTAAGAAAAAAAACTTTCAGTAACACAGGACACAGTACATAGGACACTCAGACACTTAAAGACGCACACACACACACACACACACACACACACACACACACACACACACACACACACACACACACACACACACACACAGAAACACATATATGCACAATATTAAATTGGTCTCCTTATTTAACCCCTTCTCTTACCCTAGCTTACCTACGCTCACACAAACTCTTCCACCCATAATAACAAAACTTCAGAATATCTGAAAGTTCCTCAAACCCAAACTAATCTTACCTGAATCATGCAAAATGGTGATATAAGGCCCTCTGGCTACAAGTGGAGAAGGCATGTTCCTGGATGGAGAAGTGTCACATCTGGGCACACTCACAAGCCTGGAGTATATGAATATTAATTATGCTCTGTAAAAATGGATTGTAGTGCTTAAATTTTTGTCTTGGAAACCAGTGGCCTAGGAAAGAGAGAGACAGAGAGAGTAAGAGAACAGAGCCTTAAGTCACCTAGAATGGTATGTCCTCAACCTAAAATTAAAGACCAAAGGAAAAAAAATATGAAAAGGTCTACTGTGCTTGTGAACTATAGTGAAGGGCATTACCTAGTTCTTTGCTACAATGAATGAATGCCAGCACTGAACTTCTGCCCAATCAACCCTTTAAAAGCTTGTACCCAGGACAGCCACAGTCTTTACCTTGCCCTAGCTATAGGCCTGTGAGGGAGTGAGAGAAAAATGTAACTGGAGAAGAAGGTCTGTAGAGGTTGCTGTTGCCCTGAATGAATTTGTCAAGGTGAAATTTGCCCCTACAGGGAAGGGCACCATTGCTATAATTTCTTTTATAGTTCATAGGTAAATACTAAGATTAAGATAGGTGCCCTTGCGAACCATTTTAAGCCTAGCCAATTTCCCTTTCAAAGGTAAGAATCAAATGCTTTACCTTAGCCATTATACCAAACCCCATCCCCTTTTGCTTTCTGCTATATATGTACCCATATCACTTTTTAAAAATGGCATGTTTAATAAAGATAATTTAAAAAAAGCAAAGGTCCATCCCTATCTTACTGTGAATATTGCTCTTTTTCTCTTCAAGCTTTCTTACATTTTATGGTGTTCAGACTAAGGGCAGTATTCATTGTTACTACATTTAGTTAAAGGGGGTATTTCCATAGGCTTCATTAAGGTGCAGTAAATATTTGCATGGACTTCCCTAAGGCACAAATCAAACACAGTAGCTGTGCTTAGGCACAGCTGTCTGAGCCAGTCTGAACAACCCTTATGCATGAGGTAATAATGAGATGTAAATGATGAATTTGTGAAAACAATCTGTGACTACCGACTACTTTATACAAATAATGAGATTTTTCCCTCCCTCGTACGATTCATACTTGCTTTTTGATGCACAGGTTCTTCATGTGTATAAGGCATATATAAAACAAAACTGGACTTTTTCTATCCACTTTGCAATTCACAAAAATGTTTACATTCTTCCAGCTTTGCTGTTTTCCATTCTGAGATGCTTGGCATGCAAAACCAGGTGCACACAGCTGCAATTGCTGGCTCAGAAGACATAAATATAGGCAAAGTCTAACCCATCGAATTTTGCTGATCAGCAAATCCTGAACAGGTTTAGAGTGAACAGGGACATAGTATGGGTTTTGATGAGTTTGTATGGCCCACAGATGAGGACTGGAGGAATATATGGTCTTCCTATACTCATACATACCAAGGTATGTATAGTGTTCACTATACTTGCCATGGCGACATTCCGGAGATAAACCAGAGACACATTGGGCATGTCACAGGTATCTGCCTCAATGATACATCATCTGTTCCTTGAGATACTTTTGACACATGTGGATCAGTTTATCTGTTTCCCAGTGACACCTCAGGAATCATCTAGTACCACATGTGCCGTCTATGGAATGGCATGCTTTCCTGGTGTGCTTTGTGTGATGAATTGTACCCATGTTGCTATTAGGGCCTCTTTTTGTCCATTGGAGAATAGTGCTGAAATAGGAAGGGCTACATTCCAATAACTGTCAGGTAGTCTGTGATAAATGGGGAGCATCGCCAACATATCAGTTCAGCAGCCTGGCAGTGTCCATGATTCCCATATTTGGCACACAAGTTCATTGTAACCCTTCTTTCTGCATGGCAACACACGTTCATTGTAACCCTTCTTTCTGCATGGCCACACAAGTTCGTTGTATCCCTTCTTTCTGCATGGTCACCTAGTTTTTAATTAATACTGTTTCTAACCATAGTCATTTCTTTAGCTATAGTATGGCATAGGTAGTAGTGAGCAATTTCCTTCTTTTTTTCTGTGTGTCCCCTCCCTGTTTTATTTTCTAGGTGAGGAAGACTACCCAAACAAAACTTGCCTAAAGACACCACTTTGTAACCTACAGGAAGATGCTGCTAAGTACTTCAGCACTGTGCTGTCTCAGAAATAGTCATTGAGCAAATACTTGGCCTGCTCAAAGCCTGTTTCCATTGTCTGGAGGAGTATATGAAGAGCCCTTCAGTGTGGCCCTGCTACTGCATGACTGATGTTTACCACCTGCTGCATTCTGCACAACATGGTGATGCATCACTCTGTTGTGCAACTGCCATAGCCTGTCAGATAGTGGCAGTGCAAGTCCCTCTGTCACTTCTTCCACCAGTGGCATTAGTGATGGTGGCCAGCCAATGGCAATAGCACATCTTCTCCTCTGGAAGACTTCTGCATGGTATATGCTGCTAAGGTAAAGAGGCAGCATCTAGTCTATGACTATGTTACATGGTCATTCACTAAGTGACGGTGCAGTAGGGATAATATGTAATGCATGCAGTCTTACTTGTGGGCTATGCTGAGTGGTACATGCTCTTTATATACTGTACATCTGATGTTTTTTGCCTATCAAGAAAAATCATACCATATTAGCATTCATCATTTGTATACAGCTAAAAGCTCAGTGGCACAAGTGTTAGTTATACTGGAAGGGTTTAATTAAAGTGTGGAATAACAGGTGTTATGCAACATATTTGCAGCTATAATGTGATTGTGTCACTGCATAGCTCTCAAGTGTACCTCATTATGAGGAACGTTCCTCATTTGGGGTCTTAAAAAGTTCATGTTCCTCGAAGTTCCACATTGAAAGTGTTTGTCACACATTCAGATTAGCAATTTTTTAACTGATAACCATAGTAAATACAGCTGAATTGTATTATTTCATTAAAATAACTAATATGCAAATAAAAATATCACATTTTAACTATTCTGTGAGCTTCCTAGTTGAAGCTGTTAGTAAGCTGTTAGTAAGTGTTCCACATATTGTCCAATTGTTCCACATTATGAGAGAGAATGTTCCTCATTTTGGAGATGGAAGGTTGAGACCTATGTGTCACTGCAGCTTCAAAAACAGGCTATGATGAATTAAATTGCACAGAAAAGGAAATTACTTGCATTGAAAAAAGATGTCTGTATTTTATGTTTCTCCCTACTGTTGTCTGCTTACTGTTTTTCAGATACAAGGCAAAACTGCATCATTGACACTGATTTAAATGTGGGTTTTGTATGAGTACTGTTTATGTTATTAACATTCAAAATTTCATTTATATTTGGAAAGTGTCACACACAATGTCCCCTAAGGACAGTGTGGGTGATGGCCCTAGTGCTGGTATGTGAGCTTGATACTAAGATGTTTAAATGATGGCATCTGCTGGATGCAGGGAAACCTTCTGACACAGACTTAACATTGCTACAGGTCTGATAACTTAACTGACAGATCCTACCACATTTTGTGGTGGTCTGATGAGGCATGTATGCCTTCTTTTTTAGGTGAATCCACATTAGTGCCTAGAGCACTTTCTTAAGATACAAGTTGTGTCTGGCCTTCTCATCCAGCACACTTGCGGACAATCCCTCATTCATGTGTGCAAGTGTGCTGGATGAGAAGGCCAGACACAACTTGTATCTTAAGAAAGTGCTCTAGGCATGTATGCCTTCTTTTTTAGGTGAATCCACATTAGTGCCTAGAGCACTTTCTTAAGATACAAGTTGTGTCTGGCCTTCTCATCCAGCACACTTGCGGACAATCCCTCATTCATGTCCAGCAGGGTTCCCAGTGTGTGTGTCTAAGTTTTTACTTGTTTACACATGGAGACTTACATGGAAACTATGTGTAGAACCTTACTGCACATAAGAATCATCATGTCATTGTCCCTGGCCACCAGCATTCCCATGTCCTGGTGAAATTCCTCATGCATATGCAATGCTCATATCATCTCTATCTGACTCTATGTGGCAGTAGCCCATGTCTGAACTACAGTATGTCATGGCAAGTCTACTTCAGACATTTCACTCCAGGAAAGTAACCACTTGGCCAACCCAGAAAACAAATTAAAATCAAATCAAAGAAAACCTAGCCATGTGGGGGTCTTTGGCCCCCACAACCCTCTATGTGGTGGGTCTTTGCCCCACACACACCCCTATCTAAATATCCCAACTTCAAGATCGCACGACTTTGGGGTAAGAGGCAAAGGTCAACATGATGGTGGTTACTTACCTGGAATGAAATGTCGGTGTTCTGGGTGGTCGTTCTTCTGAAGTTTTGGTTTTGTCATCTCAGTCTTTTAAAAGTCAGTTAAGTGAGATTTCAGGTTTCTGACGTAGACCTATGGCACATCTGATGCTGGACAGTCCATGTCTCTTAAGCTGGTGTGAAATACGTCTTCACTTCACCTCTGTGTACAGGTGTGACAGTGTGCACTGCTGCCTCTGAAAGGGTAGTCTCTTGATCAGGGGGTTCAGGCTGTGTACAAGAAGCAGGTGTTGAGCTATGTGGTATTCATCCATAATGTCATTTATTCATTGTTGATTGCATGAGCCTGTGTCACTAACTGCAGAGTTACTCATCTGCTGTGAAGTGGAGGGCCTTGCCAGTGCACGTTGTGACTGTGTGCTACTGTCCTCAGATTGTTTCATGAGTATGAGAGTTATGAATCATCATTACTTGTCATTCTACTGCTAACATCAGCCTGCTCTCTTGAAGCATAGGATGTGGTTCATTATGGTGCTGCCATTGTCCTTGTAAAGAAATATGTCAGGATGTGGTTAGTGTAACCTGAGACAGGTGAAATTATTTTTATATAAAAGCAAGATGCCCACACTCATCATGTATTGTCTGTAGAGTTTGTGCTACACCTAACATTGATGATATACCTGATGATGAACTGTTTAAGGGTTACATGCACACAGGTGTCATCCCAATTACATTTCAGCATAATTTAGTAAAATCAGTCACAGATTTACTTTCCACACTGCCTGAATTTAGTTGTTGCAGGGTTCTGAAATTACTGATGTCCAGTATGATTCCAGAAACATTCTCATGTACATCAAAGTCATCAACCCCCTCACACAGAGAACGTATTTCTCATCTGATGTTAAAGGTTGGAGTGTGAAAGTACCACTACCCATTCTGCTATGGAAGGTGCATTCTGCCTAGCCTTTGTCCTGGCACATCCCAGGATGGCATTCAGTCTCTGCCTACACTGTGCCAAGATGTGGTTCCTTCACCCTACAGCACTTATGATGGCCACTACTTCTTTCAACTAGTATATTCCAGTTTTCAGGTTATTGCTGAATCCAGGGCTGTGTTACAAGTTTCTGTGTTGCTCATACCTTACTTGAATAGAAAGAAGTTTCTCTGTTCACCTGTGAGAGAGGGGAGCTTTGAGCAGCCTATCTGTCCCTGGAGGAGTGGTTTCAGCCCAGAAGTTAGTAGTTTATCGGCCATTTTGGGCTAATTTCTATCTCTTTCACTTCCCTGCTATAAAAACTGAATTTGTGCAGTTTTGTGCACTGGGCAACGCTGTTTAGCTAGAGTTAAACTATTCTCGGCTCCACAAAGTCTACTCTTTAATTTTTCCCTTGGAACTAGATAAACCTTCAACTTTAGCACTCAAACCATTCATTTCACGGTCAAGTACTTGCTTAAAACTCATAGCAAGCACTAATTAACCCTAGCACTAGACCCCCTATACTGTCCAGAAGGACAAGGCTCTCTATTCATCCCCAACAGCCAATCAGAAAAACAGCTTACTCTACCAATTCAGGTATGTTCAAAGGGCAGTTTCCGGTGTACTCTCCAGTCCAACTGGTGAATCTGGGCATTTTGAGGCAATGTTACAACTGCCTCATGTACACAGACAACTCTCTCCTCCTACCACCAAACACTAATATATGCAAGAGATGCAATTATATAGCCAAACTGGAGGCAAAGCTCTCTCAACCCAAGACTGGAACTGACAGTCAAGAGGAGAAGGGTAATACTTGCAACACACCACCAGTCTTACATAGACCTAATAAACCGACACCGGCAAATAACACACATGAATACATGAAAACATATTTGGAGGCTCTAAATAAAAATCTGCAAAAGCAACAGAGTCCTCCAAAGCAGACATCCAAGCAACCTCCACACCCCATCACCAGCCATGAAACACATACTTCACATAATCAGTGTGCCACGCAATCACAGCCCTTAACGCAAAATAACATACCCAACACATTAGTAATAGGTGACTCTATAGACAGGCACACTGATGTCCCACTAACTAGGCCAGGCAAGACGAAGGTTACAGTTAGCTGCCTGTCTGGTGCCAGGATCCGCCACATAACACAAGCACTCAGGTCACTCCAGAACAAGTACAAATACAACTCTGTCAGTGTCCATGTTGGTGTGAATGACCTGAGACGTACATCCCTGGACTACATGAAAAGAGACATGGAAGAGCTCTCTGATCATGTAGCCCAGGTCGATATGACTCTGACCCTGAGTAGCATCCTGCCCTCACCAAGAATGATGCCTCAGTATAAAGAAAACATTATCAATTTCAACAATTGGCTAAGTGTCTGGTGTCATTCAAAGGGGATCCAGTATCTGTCCACCTGGAATGACATGCTCAAAAAGCCACGTTTCTTCACAAGAGATGGCTTGCACCTGTCACCCTTAGGCTTTTGAATACTGGCCAAGGCTCTTGCTGCCCCCATAGTGCCCTTTTTAGGCAAGACTCAAAAGACAAACCCACCACCATAAATAGCACAAGTAACCAAAAACTGAGGGTAATGCTACTCAACGCCAGAAGTCTAAACCTCAGAATGCACGCACTCGAGGCATTCCTCAGTATAGAGAATATTGACATCTGTGTAGTAACAGAAACCTGGTTTAAGGCTCCTGAGAGCACCCCACCACTACTGGGCTATAACTCATACCATACCTTTCGGCCACAGAACCAGGACTGAAACACAAAAGGCGGGGGTGTATCCATATTCATCAAGGATACCCACACTTCCAGGTTAGTGGCGCAGCACAATGCATCAGAGATCATCCATGTGCAACTAACAATGGGCAAAATTGAAATCCAAATTTAACTTGCTACAGATCACCCACCATGGACACAGGACCCCCATTCCGCATTTCTGGAGACACTGGGAAATATGAAGGTCCTACCAAACACCCTAATGCTGGGTGATTTCAATTACACAAACATAAACTGGGAGAACTACTCAAGTACTAACTTCCTTGACCAACGCTTCCTAGAATTTATAAACTTGAATGCCCTGGATCAAGTGATCAACACCCCCACCAGAAGGAACAACATATTGGAACTGGTCTTCACCAACATGGGCAACTGGTGTTCCACACTGGAGGTCAACCCCTCGCTGGTTAGATCAGACCATAGACTAATCACTCTGGATATCCACATTCCGCCCCCACCCACAATCAAGGAAACCACCATGAAAAACTTTTCAAAAGTAAACTTCACATTACTTAAGACCAAGGTGGAAAGATTCACTGCCCCCATGCTAAAGGACAATGCTGTCCAAGCTACTGAAACCTTTACAAAGGCACTCTATGAGCATCTGCAGGAATGCATGGATCATGCTATCCCAAGTTAAACCAAGACTCACTCCTCCAAGAAAGAAAACCAGTCTGGTGGACTCCTGCCATAAACAAGCTATACAACAGAAGGAGGAAACTAATACAGAAAAGAGTAAAATCCCAAGAAGGAAAGACATCCCTGATCAGTATCAGCAAGAAAATATGATCCCTCATTAAATCATCCAAAGCTAGTTTCGAAAGAAAAATTGCCGATGACTCCAAAGATAACCACAAAGTGTTCTTTAGCTATGTCAAGAACCTAAGTGGAAATTCTCAGATCTGCTCAGAGTTAGTGCAGAGTGGCACAAAATACACTGAACTGACTGATATTGCCAACATTCTGGCAGACAGGTTTAGTGCAAACTTCACCCCATCTTACCCCCTAAAGGGTCCATATCCATACCAGAAGAATGTAGGTCCCCATCAATCACCGACACACAGGTTAAAACAGCCCTATCCAAAGCCAAAAACACAGCTTCAATGGGACCGGATGGTGTCCCAGGCTGTGTCTTACAAGAGCTCCAAAATGAACTAACCCTTCACCTAAACACACTGTTTAAACTTAGCCTCTCTACAGGCTATGTACCCACAGAGTGGTGCATAGCAACAGTTATCCCGCTCCACAAAGGTGGAGCTACAACAGACCCCGGGAACTATCACCCTGTAAGCCTGACTAGCCTGGTATGCAAGGCTATAGAATGCATCATCATGGAACTCATTAACAGAGACATTGGGAACATTGGGAACCTTGGACCCTATCCAGTTTAGCTTTGTTAAAGGCAGATCATGCCTCCTAAACCTGGTGGACTTCTTTGAGGTGGTTACCAAGGCATTAGATGATGGAAAGGGGTCCATACAGCCTACCTAGACCTCACAAAGGCTTTCAACACAATTCCCCATTCTAGTATTATAGACAGGCTCACCAGCTTGAACATAAACCTCTACGTCATGAGATGGGTTGCCAACTGGCTCATGGATAGAACCCACATGGTGAGAGTTGTAGGCTCTACGTCCGACTCTAAACCGTTTACAAGTGGGGTCCCCCAGGGCTCAGTCCTAAGACCCCTCCTGTTCGGTATATACTTCTCAGAGGTACAGGCAAGCATAGGAGGACTATGGCTGACCATGTTCGCAGATGACTGCAAACTAGGGGCCATAACTGATTCTCTGGCTGATACAGACACCCTCCAAATGGGTCTCACTGAGACGGATACCTGGTGTCAAAATCATGGCCTCAAGCTAAATGCCAAAAAGTGCATAGTCATCCCCTTTGGAAAAAACACAGTACCAGCAAACTACCACATAGGTGGTAGTCCCCTAAATACAGAAAATGTAATAAGGGATCTGGGGACCCAAGTAGATAGTAATCTCTCCTTTGATAATCATATTGCCAAGGTGGTTAGAAAATCCTTCTATGTGGCCCACCTAATCACAAAAGGGTTCATATCTAGAACAAAAGAGGTTATTGTGCCTCTCTATTCATCACTCATTAGACCCATCATAGAATACAATGTCCCATTTGGGATGTACCTTACAAGACACCTGCAACAGCTGGAAAGACCACAAAAGTACCTCACGAAGAGGATTACTGGCCTCAAACAGATGCCCTATGCAGCCCGACTCAAGAAACTCCAGCTGTACTTGGTTGCATACTGCTTACTCAGAGGTGATCTCTGCCTGACATACAAGGCCATGTCCAACCCAGAATTGATGGATATGCTCCACCTAAAAAAAACAAATCTCGGAGAGCCACACGTTCTAGAGATATAAACCTCGCCACAACGATAAATAGGACATGCTGGAGGGATAGATTCCTGTCCCAGAGACTCCCCATGCATTGGAAGAGGATTCTAATATACATCAGGCAGAGCCCCTCACTAACACTCTTCAAGAGAAACCTTGACGGGTGGATGGGAAACAGAAAATTTGCCCCAGGGATCACTGCAGTGGCTCTGCTGCACAGTGGCACAGGGAACTAATGGTCCTGCTGGACAGAGGCACAGGGAACTAATCTAAGGGGGTGGCGAAAGCCAACACATTCTGGCTAGGCTTATATATGTCCTTGGGCAGATAGCCTAGTACTTACCTATGAACCTATTACCTTGCTCTAACTGCTTTAGCCCCACTTTTCCAAAAAAGACATTTTCCATGTGTCCTTATACCTTCCATGAGGATGTGATTCGCTGCAGGACTGAAGCTGTCCCTCCTGTGTCATGTTCCCTGTAGCTGCTGCAATATTTACTTACCTACAAGCATATGTCATGTTAAAATGACACCAGCCTCACATTTGTATAACTTTAACCAATTATGGATCATGCATGCCATTGCTTAAAAAAAAAAACAATAGAAAGCACAGTAAAGCATTAATTTTGAATTATGGGTTTGACTTTCCTTTGAAATAGTGTATGTGTTGTAAGTTCCTCTGATAGAGAAATAAAATATATACCTACTAAGTGTTGTGGGGGTGTGTTACAGTATGTATGAAACAACTGCTCATGTATGACACTCCTTAATTTAAAAAAGGTATCCTGGAGTATAGTCCTGGTCATTACTCACTGATAAGAGTTCATTGTCTGCAGTAAGTCACTTCCTATATGTAGACAGCCCTGACAATTGCACCTTCTATCATTCAGTATTTTGAATTTTCAGTCTTTAGATTTTTGGTTTGTCAGTCTTTTTGATTTTTGGTTTGTCAGTCTTATATATATATATATATATATATATATATATATATATATATATATATATATATATATGTGTGTGTGTGTGTGTGTGTGTGTGTATAAATAAATAAATATATATATATATCTACATATATAAAATGTATGTGTTTGCTCCTTATGAGCAAAGGTGTGTTTGGTCAACATCTGTTTAGTCAATCATTTATGCAAAGGCATGCAACACAATATTTTGTTTTCCAGGATGGATGCTTTGACAACTTTTCACCCATGGGTTTACAATAACTACTTCCACAGATTCATAGATTCAAAGACTGTTACTAGGCTAACGACCTTGGTGGCGTTTCTAAGTCTTTCTATTAGGACATTGATGGCCAGGAATTTATAAGCTACCTCTGTCCATAAGGGAAATGCTTGCCAGGCCGGGTGTAAATTTCCTATTCCCCATCCACTGGTCTAGGTTCTACTTAAACTGAGTAATAGACAAACTCAGCTTCACATGGATGGAAAGCCCGTTCTATAGAAGGATCAAATTCTCTGACACATATCTGTCTCTCCAGCATTTTCTGTTTAAGTCACAGACAAAATTCAGGTCTCTAGACCTTGTATTTCTGGTACTCTGTGACTTATGAATATGTAGGAGATTCTTAAGTGTGTTGTTTGTGGATGCCTTGTAAGCCAGGCATAGATCACCCCTCTGCAATCTATAGAAGACTGAGTGGAGGAAAAGGGCTTTAAGGTACTCTGCATAAAGCAGGTTTGTTATGCCTTGTATTCATTTTGTAAGGAACCTTTGAGGTTGGTCTAGTTGCTGCATATGCCTGGTCAGGTACATACCAAAGGTTCATAGGTTCATAGGTGTGTACTAGGCTAATGGCCCTGTGGCCTTTACAAGCCTAGCCATAGGATTACCCTGGCATAGTGCCACCTGACCTTAGTTCCCAGTGCTTCTGTCAAGTAGAGCCACTGGTGTTACCCAAGGGTGAATTTTCTGTTTCCCATCCACTCATCAAGATTTCTCTTGAAGAGGGTCAGCGAGGTGCTCTGCTTGACATGTATGGGAAGTCTGTTCCATAGCATGGGCAGTCTTTGGGTTATGAACCTGTCCTTCCAGCATGTTCTGTTAATTGTGGTAATGAGGTTGAGGTCTCTGGAGCATGTAGTGCGGAGGGATTTCTTTAGATGTAGCATTTCTAACAGAGCTGGGTCAGACATGGCTTTGTAAGTCAAGCAGAGATCGCCTCTAAGTAGGCGATATGAGACAGAGAATAGTTGGAAATTTTTTGAGTCTGTCCATATATGACAAGTTTTTAAGGCCTAGGATCCTCTTTGTGAGGTACTTTTGCAGCCTCTCCAGTTGTTGCAGGTGTCTAGTGAGGTACATGCCAAATAAGGCATCGTACTCGATGATTGGCCTAATGAGGGAAAAGTAGAGGGAGACAATGACCTCTTTCTTCCTGGATGCAAAACCCTTAGTGAGATGCACCACATAGCAGGACTTTCTGACCACAGTGGCAATGTGGTGGTCAAAAGAGAGGTTGCTATCAACCTGTGTTCCCAGATCTCTTATAACATCTTCTGTGTTCATTTGGAAAGGTTTAGGTTCATAGGTTGGTACTAGGCTAACTGACTTTGTGAGCCATTTTAAGGCTAGCCAATTACCCGCTGTGACAATCAAACTCTGTGCCTTGTGTCTGCGAGGCAAATGCCATAACCATTACATACTCTATGATTGGTCTGATAAGGGCAGAGTACAGTGGAATAATGCCCTCTTTGGACCTAGATGCCATGCCCTTACTTATAAGTTGCACAATGCAAAATGACTTCCTCACCACTGTCGCCACATGCTGGTTTAAGGTAAGGCTACTGTCTACATGCGTACCAAGATCCCTGACCACTGGGTCGACTCTTAGGGGTACATTACCAATACAGTAATTAGCCAGGATGGCTGAGTTCTCAAAGGGTACAATTATGTATTTCTTAGCATTGAGTTTAAGACCATGGCTTTGAAACAATTTCTTAGTCAGAGATCAACCTTTTTGAAGAATACTAGTGTCTGTAGGGGAGTGGATGATAACCGCCAGCTTGCAATTATCTGCAAACTTAGTAAGCCATAACTCAGTCAGTCATAAACCTTTAGCATTTGTTTCCATTTCAGAGAAACATATGCCAAGAAGGTTTGGGCCCAGTACCGAGCCTTGGAGACACTGCTAGTGACTGGCCTCTTGCTGGATGAGGCCTCACCTATTTTAACCTACTGGCTCCCATCAGTGAGACAATTGGCTATACAGTAGGTGATAAAAGGGTTTATACCCAAATTAGTGTGCTTGTCTATAATGTCTGAGTGGGGTATTGTATCAAAAGCCCTGGCCAGGTAGAGTTAAGCTGTGTTTACAGTCTTATCTTCATCCAATGCTTTAGTGACCCTCTCAAAAATGTTTACCAGGTTTAATAGGCATGATCTTTCTTTAAGAAAGCCAAACTTTGATGTGTCCAGTATTTGCAGGTTACTTATGCCCTCATTTATAATATCCATGGTGATTCTTTCCATGACCTTACATATGACACTGGCAAGACTTATGGGCCTCTAGTTACCCAGATCGGTGGTTGTAATTAGTGCAGGGGAATAACTGTAGTTATCTTCCATCCCTTGAGCACAAGACCTGATTGAAGGCTCCAGCTGAAAAGTGATTCAAGTAGGCCAAAGAGGTTTTATGCTATTTATTAAACATACCAGGATGTTATCAAGGCCCATTGATACAGTGTTTTTAGCCTTGGAAAGTGCATTAATGACCTGTTCTCTGTTAATGATTGGGGGATTGTGTTATGTGGTATTTCCTTTGGACTATCAGGAGGAGAGTGGAGGGATACATTTTAGCTGAAACTGTCAGCGAAAAGGTTGGCAATGGCCTCTGGTTCAGTGTGGATGCTGACATTTACAATAATTTTTTTGTCAATTTTGTTTATAATTTCTATTACTTGTTGTGATCATTTGTATATAAGCTTAGACTGGAGCTTTTCTACCTGGGCCTCCGCTGAAAATGGGCACTGTCCCAGTCGGACCATCCCGGTAAACAATTGTAAAATAAATAAATAATAAAAATAAATAAGTTCTGTGGATTGTTGTGAATTTCCTCTGAGGAAACAGCATCTATCAAAAAGAGAGGGGGTTGTCTATTATACATAACTATATGCAAATTACATATTTAAAAAAAAAATTACATAATTTACATTAATACATCATTTACAACTTTTTGTTTTATTTTTATAGACTCACACTCCTTTTTCCATAACCACCATTTGCTTTTTCATATTATATTTAGCATCACCCAATTTCCATTAAACATAATCTCAATCTTTAAAAAAAAAAATGTATATAGATATATATATATATATATATATAGGAACACTTTATAATCTCGAAATACTGAAATGTCGAATTTCAGCATCTCGAGACTATAAAGCCAAATGTTGAAAATAGCAAAAGTTCATAATCACGAATTTGAATATCTCGAATTCATGGTTATGGACTTACGTTACATTGTTTATGGGTTTGTGTGTTGATGGTGCGCGGTGCTGTGTGTGGCTCTAGGTGTTATGTCAGGTAAGTGAGTGTTTTGTAAGAGTTTTGAGTGGGAGGTAGAGTGTATGTGAGTGTGCTGATATGTTTGATGTGTCTGTCAGAGACTGGAGAATGTGCGTGTGTGAGTTTGCTTTTGTTTCTTGTATGTGCAATCTCAGAGTTAGTATATATATATATATATATATATATATATATATATATATATATATATATATAGATATATAAGTAGGGGAGTGGGAGGAGCAGGGGGGCTTGCCCCCCTGCTTATGTGTGTATGAATTGTGTATGTGTGTAGTTTTGTGTTTTAAATTGTGATGGGGGTGTTTTTGGTGTATGTGTGGTGTAGTGTGTGCAGTTTGTTTTGGTTTTTGAATTTCACAGTTTTGGGCTCGGGTTTTGTAGTTTCGATGTTTTTTGGATTCGGTTTCATGGTCTCGAGATACTGAAATTCGATGTTTCAGTATTTCAAGATTATGAAGTGACTCAATATATATATATATATATATATATATATATATATATATATATATATATATATATATATATATATATATATATATACACACACACACACATGTTTTCATTTAAGTTTTATAAGGCCTATTTCCTTTTACAGATACTATTAATTTGTAGCCTCCACAAAACATGTTGACATTCAGCATTCTTTATACACCATTTATTTCTTCTGTCAGATGTCCCCATGGGTTCACACTGTAATGTTGCATCATTATGTTTTTGTACATATTTTCATGTTTTCTTCTATCTCCTCTATTCTTAAGTTCCATATTTTTATTTTGCCCTGGTACATTATTTCTTTATTTCTCCAGTCTCTCTCCCTTGTATTTAATTTTATTAAATTCCATTCCCTTTATTATTATTTCCTTAAATAATCATACTACCAACTTGTCTTCTTTTCCATTTATCCATTTTAACACTCTGTATAGATTATATGATGCCCCATACACTATAAGGTTCGACAAACCCAACCACTCATCTTCCTTATCCACGTGTAACACTCCTCTTTTAACTGGGTTTAATCTAGATCCCCAAATAAATCTAAACATCACTTCGATGAACCATTTCTTCAAATTTTCTGGTATCATGTATACTCCAGCCATGCATCCATATAGAATTAATCAAATGCAGTTGTTTTCTAAAAGATAATCTATGCACACTTCACATGGCACTAATTCCTTTTAATTATTGTTAAATTTCATCCATTGCTCCCTTACAACACTCAGTACACCAAATTTTATTCCTAATACCAATATTTCTTTTATTCCAAATTAAATTTCCTTTAACTGTTCCTCTGATCCAAATCCCTTACTTTTTTTCTCTATTTAGTGACATCCCCATTCCTTGTAAACTATTATTTACACACAAAACCACTCCTTCCATCATTTTACTGTCTTTAGTCATAAGGATAATATTGTCTGCATAAAATACAATGATAAAATATCCATTCCCAGTATTCTGTATATGCTGCACATTTCACATTTTTTCATTTGTCTTTTAACTAGTCAGTTTATAACTATTACAAACAAAATACTACTCATCAAGCATCCTTGTTTTTAAACTACTATTCATCTTTATCTCTTCACTTAACCAACCATTTATCAAAATTTTTATTTTTCTATTCCTATATACTGATCTAATTACTTTCTGAATTTGTTTACTAAAATTATATCCTTCTATTATTTTCAATAACATGTCATGATCTAGCCCATCAAATGCTTTATGTCCCCTACCAGTAATTTTGCTTTATTACTTTCTTTTTAAGATAATCTACTATTTCTCTAACAATTATTAATAGTTCCTGAAATCCTTTTTCTATAACTCCATAAATATTATCTTCTAATATCTTTTCTATTTTTTATCTACTCTTATTTGTATTATCTTTATAAATATCTTATAATCGGTATCATTAAACACAACTGGTCTCCAGTTATTCATTTCATCTTTCTTTTCTTCCAAATAAATCGTATAATTCCTCTACATATTTGTGTATGGCAAATGCCATACTTTAGCAATTCAATAAATACATATACTAAGACTGCTTTTTGCCATTGCTTTATTTTGTTATACATTCAATAACCTATACCACCTGAACCTACTGCAGAATTAAGGTTTACTTTTTTATCACCTTATCTAATTTCATTAGAGTAATCTGTTTATTAACATATTTAGTTATGTATTCTGTAAATTGCTTAACCTTCCATTCATTTTCATTTTTCCTATCTTTTAACATCTGTTTAACATACTGTACTACAATTTTCATAATACTTTCTTGTAGTTTTTCCACTTTCCCATTTTTATTTTTAATTTCTCTCATTATACCGCTTTGTTCTTCTTCTACCATTTTACTTAAATGTTGAAATACATCTTCCTTTATTCCTTGTACAATTTATTTTTAAACTTTCTAATATTTTATTCTGCATTTCCATATATTCTTTTGTTTCTTTTTGTCTCATACAATGTCCCCATCATAAATAATTCTTGTTATATTTCTTTTTAAATGCCATCTACCATTCTGTTGAAGCATTATAAAATTCTACCATAGCTATATGGTCTTTCCATAAGTCCAGTATGTTATCTTTCCTATTCCAAACTTTCTCATTTATTCTTTTAATTAATTTTTCAATTTTATATATTCTTTATTTTCTTCTATTTCTATTCATACTGCTTTATGATCTGAAAATTCTTTTTCCTCTGCTTCTTCTATGACTATTTCTATACCTTTAGAAAATAAGAAATAATCAATCCCTATTCAACAAAGCCTCTCCTATGTGTACTTGTGTTTATATTCCCTAATACTATATTTTCATACTTCATAATTTCCCTAATTTTGTCTTATCTAGCCTATCTTTTTATTGTTATTCCATAAGTCACAATTAAAATCTCCCTTTGATGTAATATCCATATTTACTATTATATAACCCAAAATGTCTTTAAACAACCTTTCTCTCTCTCTTTATATGTTGCATATACATATACTGCTATGTCTATAAACTATGTCTTTCCATCTTAGATCTACCACTAATATTCATTCCAGTCAAACTAAAATAAAATCTAATATCAACATTGCTGTGATATATATGCTATCCCTGAACAGATTTCTCCTCCCAAATTCCAAATTATACCTCCGCTCCATACATTTTCTGTTTGTAATCTTTCTTCTTTTGTTAAACCTTTAACATATTCTAATACTATATCTACTTCACATTTATTACCCCACACTAATACTCCAATTCTTATTACTAAACTTTTTATATTATTTACATCAACAGATAAAATTCTAAGATTATTTTTTCTTTCCTTCTTAATCTGTATAAAAGTATGTATTTTTATCCATTACCTTTCCTTTCACTTTCAAGTGTAATCCTTGGCACTTATTTTTTTATCTTTGACTCTTTTTACAATATAATTTTTCTTTTTAACTACCCTCCAATCTATATGTACCCCATCACTAACCTCTGTCCCAACTTCTATTTAATCTTCCTCTCTTTCCTTTTTGTCACTATCTACACTTTTTATATTATTTGCCTTTTCTGCAAAGTTATTTTGTTGCTGTTCCTGTTGCATTTGCTCCTTATTATGTTTTTACCTTCACTTACATTTTCTTCTACACACATTTTTCCTATTTGCTCTTTTGTACAATCCATTAATGTATGTCTTGCATGCTTATATTTATAACATTTTGTTTCACATTTTTTGCATCATGTCCAAACTCCCCACATGCAAAACATTTCTTCTTATCAAGATTACCTACAAAATGTCCCTCTTTCCCAAAAAAAAGTTTTTGGTTGTCCCCAATACTTTACAACATCTCTATTTCCTTCACCATTAATCATGCTAGGAATATGTACAAGTCTATAATTTTCTATTTTCAAAATAAGTTACAATCCTATTCCTTAGTCCAGATTTCTGTTATCTATTACTTTTGAAAGATCTTTAACTTTTTACAAAAGTTCTTAATAAATATTTTTTATAGTTTCACTTTCTGTCTATCTTCAATACTGTATATGCACTTTTTTCATGGTAAAAAGCCTTAATCATATAGTTATTCCATGGATTCATATATTTTCTTTTACCATATTCCCCCCAAAAAGTCTCCAATCCTGTAGCAGTCTCCAAAAATGTCACAATATATCCCTTTTTTATCAAAATAAAAGCTCTTACCTCTTATGCCTTGATTCCTAAAGGCACAATCTCTGTGTCCCATATTCCATACCCGTCCATCTTTTTATCTTCCTTACTCTATATATGCATAACATATTTCTTTTTATTTGTTTCTTCCATCTTCTTATTCTCTTCTTTTCCTTATCTCTTCTCCCTTACTGCTTCTGCAAATATATTCTTGTGTACATCCTTCACGTCCTCCTTTTGAATCTTAGCCATAATCTCACTCCAGGATAGTTCTTTTCCAATCTCTGTTTCATTTTCTTCCATTACATCCATCAATAAATCATTCTGCAACCCTCCCAACTGGAGTATTATAATAACAAGATCTTCTTGTGACCATTCTTCTCTTAACAAAGTCACAAACAATTTTTTTTTAAAATATCTCCTCCATATCTTCCATGATTTCATCCACAATCTCCTTTTTCTTAAACACATCCTTGAAACTCTTTTTGATTGACTCTTCGGAATCGGCATTCACCTCACCTCCTGTCCCACTGCTTGCCATGTCATGCACTGTCTTCCCAGTTGCCACTGTGCCAAGAATGGAACATGTGCAAACACTTTTCAGATGTGCAGAAAGTGAGTGCCATAACGAATAGGGTATGATCCCTGATGTCATGGCCAAAGTTTCTCTTATTGTATAAATACCACCTAACTAAGGAAAAACTAAACAAAATAAATAAAAAATGCTTAATTTTCTGTTATTAAAATAAATGTTTATAGTACTGAATGCATAGAAGTGTATTTGTTGTCTCCATCTCTCTATCTCTCGCTCCCATTTTTTTTTTTTTCCCATAATTATTTTGTTTCTTCAGATCCAGTTCTGCAAAATCATCCCTGATGAAAAAATATCACTACCTCCCCCTTTCCCAGCCAGGAATGTATTCATTGGGTGTGGTTGGGGGCTTCAACCCATGGGCCCTCTCAGCACAATGCAGCCTGGTAAGCTGGCACCATGAGCTTCAGTATCTAGTTGTGGCTGGAGTTGAGAAGGCCATGGAGAGGTGATGTCACCCATATCAATCTCTCCTCCATCTGGTACAAAAGTCAGTGACCTGGTTAGCTTTACTCATTGAGCCACCAGGGCATTCAACCCCACACAATTGGTTTCACCCCTCAGGTCTGTCAAGGAAGGTAGTGTTAATTGAGATTATCTTGACTAGGGTGGTGGCTGCCTGTGAGATGTCCTTATCTTTCCTTTATGCTTGTCTGCCATTTGTATGCCTTGTCCCCCACTCCCCCAATACCAGCTCACCATAGTGTTTCTGTCTGTCACCTGTGTACTAATTTTTTTATTATAAATAAAATCCTTAGATCTTCATTGACCCTCTTTCTTATACCCTCTACCCTTATTCCTTACCCAACTTTCCTTATTAAAAATGGAAAAATGTGGGTCTATCCCCAACAAAAATGGGTCTATATTATATGTTCAAAGAGACTTTTCTTCAAACATATAATCATTGACCCCTAAAGAGTGAACACTCTAAAGCACAAACAGCCACGTCCGTGAATTTTTTCCTTGGGAAAAAATTTCAGTTGGCCATTATTGGGAGTTGCCCTTTTCCCCAACATAGAGCGATCTTGGAGTTGGTATATTTAGCTTAGTTAAACCCACTTGATCAGGGTTTGGAAGTTTGTGTTTTTTGTGTATGGCCCTGTGATTTTTTTCCCGAGGAAAGAAATTGTGGATGTGGCCATTCGTGCTTTAGAGAGTTTGCTCTTTAGGGGTTGGTGATTATTTGTTCGAAGAAAAGTCTCTTCAAACATATAATATAGACCCAACAAAAACATAGTACCCATCCTCTCTTACCTTCTCTAGTGCAATCTCCTTAATGGATTACTTTAGTATTGACCTTGTTTTTCCCTCCCTTATTTCCAGCATTTTAATCTTTTAAAAAACAAAACAGCCTGTCCATTTATCCTTTATAGTGAATAAAAAAAAAGCCTTAAAACTGTTTGATAAGCTGTGGACCTACTCTGCTCAGTGCAGGTTCTCATGGAATTTATTGAGAATCCATGCAGGCTCTAACCCACAACATCCTGCTGGAACGACATGATACCATTTGTGACTTTACATATACAATTTATTCTGTACATAATTGCACTCATTTCTTCTCATTTTACATTGTGTAAAACTGCTGTGGGTGTTTTGCTGCAGGGCTAAGAAGTTCTAAAATTAATGCATCTTCTTCATACTTTGTTCATTTCCATATAGGTGTAATGATGGTGTGAAGAAAATGAAAACAGTGTCATCTGTGTTAGCATGTCTGGCAGGACATTTGTATATATCCTGAATTAACTTGTATGGAATGCCAATATGTCTACTTGTGAAAATGTAAATAAGTTTTAAAATGCTGAGTATTACCCTTTGTATACAGAATGTTTAAAGAATCTGTCAATGTTTTGATAAATTTTTAACTGTGCATGTTTGCGAGGGACATTCTAAAGTACAAACTGTGGAGAATCAGCTGAACAGTAGATTATGTCATTGGAATGTTCCATGTTGTTAAGTGATTATTTAAACAGCTGATTGACAGAAAAATTATTTTTAAAACAGCTGTTATTTTTAAAATGAGACAATTGAGACTGCAGTTAGAAGTACTGAGCAGTTTGTGAAGTACAATTAATTATATTGCTGTGCAGTCAGTGGACACCCATAAAAGAGAACTCATCAAAAAAACTGTCTGCCAGATTCAGCAAGCTCTGCACGGAGTGCATGAATAGTGCAAGAGCTGCTGCACGCAATATGGCTGGCGTGCGATCCAAGAATGAGCCCCCGAGATGTGCACGAGAGCACCTACACTATTCCTGCATGGACACCACTGCTATATGCTAATTACCTCATTTGAATTAGAAATCCAGGAAGCGGCCAGGCATCTGTGCAGGAAAAGTGTAACCTGCCGAAATGTATTAAGTTACTAACAATATATTTCTGCAAATTACAAAACAGAGGTATGACAGCTCTAAAGAAAGCATGTATTCAATGTAGTAGGCATGCCAATGGCTGAATATATGGCCATTGGCATGAAAAATAGTTGCAAAATTATAAAAAATAACTTTTTTGGCCGATTTCAGCTGTTTAAGCATAGGGCAGCACCGCAAATGGGATTGGCCCGAAAATAAGAAAAAAAGTTGGAAATAAGCTTCTAAACCTAAATCAGCATTTTGCCATAATAGTCAATGTCATGCATAAGACAGAAATACCAGGGAATAGTGGTTGATAAGGGGGAAGACTGAGTGTGAGTATGGTAACTATGAATTAGCATTTTGTTTTATGCAAATGAGGGGACTGATACTGAATCACAGATTTCCTCTCACTGTTAGTTTGCACCCAACCTTGTAGGTGCAGCAACACCATTGTATAAGTTTAAGAGGTGGATGACCTCATAAGGGGGAGTGTCATGCTTGCTGTGAACTTATTGGAGTTATGTGGCCTATGTTTGCCCTTAGCTACGCACAGCTAAGGAAGAGGGTGTGTCTGAGGCTGCCTAGCAGTGTTTACATTGCCTAAATGGGTGTGCATGCCATGCACCAGATTTTCAACAAAAAAAAAAAAAAAACAGGAAATAGCACTCTGTTCACATCTGAGCACTGGGTTATGTGCGCCATGCCTCCGGGTTTAAATGAAAAGGCAATGGGAAGGGAAAACAGCAGTAGGAAGGAAATCAAGGAGAACTAGCATAGCTGGCAAGTGAAATGTATCAGAATCAGTGAATTGCACATGGAACAGCCTAGCACACAACTATAAACTATGCAAACACCTTCCAGTCTGTTTTTTCCCACAAACTCTACACCACAGGTGTACACAGATGGGGAAAATTTTACCTGACAAAACTAACAAAATGTTAGGGGCTACTGTCACTCTCATACATCAATATGTGCAAGAGGTTGAGGGTGGTGAGGATGTGAATGCTAATGACCAACCCACAGTGAGGAGAAGGAGAAGAGTGTACAGACCCAGGGTAACCTACCAGGGGCTACATGAGCTGGAGACAGTGAAGCACTATAGGGTGGACAGGGACATTCTACAGCAAATAGTTGAGCTGTGTCAGCCATGCCTCATACACCGAACCAACAGAGGGGAACCAATCCCAGTGGATACTAAGTTATGTGTAGGCTTAAGAACACTAGCCACAGGTACCTTCCAAAGGGCAACTGGGGATATCATGGGGATCTCACAGGCATCAGCATGCAGGGAACTCCACCAGTTCCTGGATGCCATGTCAGCACATGTTGGTGAGCACATATATTTCCTCAACACCCGTGAGGCATTGACCAGCAATATGTGTCTCTTCCACCAAATATCAGAATAGCCTGAGGTAGTGGGTGCTATAGACTGCATGCACATACACATCAAAGCACCACCCGGCGAGCAGGGTAGGGTCTATATAAACCACAAGAGCTTCTCCTCCATCAACTGCCAGGTCATGTGTGATGCCCAGGTCATTATATTGAATGTGTGTGCTGGCAGCCCTGGAAGCTATCACGACTTCCACATCTGGCATATGACACAGATGTACCAGTCATTTGCCAGTGGGGACATCCCATATGGCCACCTAATGGAGGATGCTGGCTATGCACTGGAGCCGTGGCTGATGACACCCCTCAGAAATGTACACACACCTGAACAAGAACTCCATAATGAGACACACACACAAACCAGAATCATACTAGAGTGTTGTTTGCAATGCTCAAGTTATGGTTCCACTGCCTGGACATATCTGGTGGATCCTTGCAGTACTCGCCAGCTACATGTACGCAAATGTTCATGGTATGTGCCATGCTATACAATATGATCCTGTGGAAACAGCTGCAGCAGGAACAGCATGGGGCAAGGCCATACAGTCCCCCACCATTGCCAAGGCTATCACAGGCACAGAGGGACTTGGAGGAGGAAATACCTGAGCCTGCCCATGTAGGCAGAAGGAGGTGTGCTCAGTATGTCCAGGCCTTGGCAAAGAGACAACGCATAGCACACACACTGACATGGTAGGGACCCAGGGAATGACACCTCTCTCTGACTCGCACATACAGTAAAAGGGATGCCAAACATGACACTATCTGTTCTTTACCATGTATAGGGAGTGTACTATGTGCATCCAACATAGTCAGCCCTCCAGCACCTTCCTCAGTACTGGCACAGCCACAAAGTAAGTCAGTCTTCCTATCGATTGCTAAATGGAGTAGTATGTTCTGATAGTTGTATCTATGGTATGGATGTGAGCATGCAAGGGAATTGGGAGGCTGAATGGGATGGCAGCAGATAGTGGACACATATATGGGCAGCATGAAATCCATAACAAATACTGCTGTCAACATACTAGGCAGTACTAGACAAGATGAGAAATCCCACTGCAGTACATGTGGTGGCCCAAATGTGTGTCCATAGGTCACACACATACATATCAGTGAGGCTCACATACCCACCACCAGCCTCAGCCAGCAGGACAGGTGTAGATGACCATAAAGAAAGGCTGGGCTAAGGCCTCCAATTGATGGCAATGGTTAACAGCCCCCCTCCAGACCTACACAGACAGACTACAACAGGTCGGGCAGTTGTATGTTAGTTCTGAAGGGTAGGAAGTCTGAAACTGAAATGTAAGTCAATAAAACCTAAGATCTGTACTCTACTAATATGCCTCCAGTCTGCATGATAGGTCAAAATACAAAATGAAATGGAAGCCAACAGAGTACCTGAAATACCAGTACAGTCATAGCAAATGTTTAAAGTCATCAGGAGTGCACCTCCCTACAATCCTATGTAGAAACGCAGTAACATGTAAGTGTGAAGTGTAATAACAGTGGAGCACAGATTACCCAAGCTGGCCCAATCTACAGGATAGATTGCTCCATGTGTACAATATGCAGGGGTCCATGTGTTAATTTGTTGTGTGTTCAATATTTTGTGGAAGTGGTCAGCATGTAGGCATGGAGGGTTGTGTCTCAGTAGCCTCTGGGCAGTATTATGGATGACAGGGCCATGTTCTGACAACTGCAGTGCTAACCACAATGCTTCTCATGAATACCCATGTCAGCAGTCATCCATACTCACTGCCCAGATGTCAATATCTGTCACTGTCTGAAAGATGGACATGCCATGAATGTGGGCCCATACATATAAACAGTACACAGGTGGATGTTCCCTAGACAGAGTGCATAAAATGCAACTGTCAAATGTACACAACTTTGGAATTGTACATACAGGTTAGCAGCACATTAGTTGCCCGTGTAGTATGGAATACTGATGTAATCTAGACAATCACTGGCAGACCACAAAAGGCACAGTTATGAAGTAATAAGAGACTGTCTATGTCCCTGCACAAGGCAAAATAAGGGGAATGTCCAAGGTATATCTGTGAGTCAACTGCAAGTAGCTTCTATATCACACATGCACTCAGCTCCTCCCACCATCAGCCACAGGTTTATCACAGGTCATATCCTTGCTATTGGGAATGAGTACAGTATGACCCCACTTCTGCATGGGAATACCCACAGAATGCAGCATGCTGAAGAGGTGTCCTATGGAGGTGCATCCCTAGCTGTAAGCAACACTCTGCCTGCATCCAGACCAATGGGTCAATATGTACAGGAACTATTGCCATTAACACCTCACATACTTACCCTGTCACCCCAGGGGAATCCACTGGCTCACAGCCTGGGACTGTAGGAGTGACAGAATGCATTGGTCTGCTACAGATGGCCTGCATCACTACCAAATGGCCTACAGTTTTCTGTCAAAGGCCTGTGCCTCACCTGTAGTGCCAATATAGGGTATCTCATGGGGTCCCAACTAACAAGCTAACAGTGTCAACAGAACACAAATGCAAGGCCATGTTGACAAATCCCAGTAGCAGCCCCCCCATGTCCTACTGCATGAACTGTGGACCAATCCATAAATTCCACTGAGATGAAGGGCCAGCCATAGGGATACTTCCCAGATATCGTTCGCATAATGTTAGGATGAGCATAGAATAACAGAGTGGGGGAGTGTAGAAGCATGGACGTCATGGAGTGTGTGAAGTCTGAAACTCTGATGTGTGCCCATACTACACCCTGACTGCAAACCCAGTAATGGGTGGCTACAAACCTGCTTGTAAACCACAATGTGAAGGGGAACTGACCAGATATATGAGCCCTGCTCTGGGTATCCTGGGTGAATCTGTACTGTTGAGAGGTATGGCCACAGCAGGATATGGCAATTCTGTTAAGTCTATATATGTACAAGAAGGGTATCTTCAGCCACCATACTACCAAGGTGCTGGACCATTTACACAGACCCATCAGCAAATGTCTGTAGCTACCCCTCCAGAATGGCAGGAGTGTACAAGAATGTATAGGCTACGGACCACAATACTGGACTCAGCTTCATTCATCTTGTATTTCCAAGTAAATAACTGTGAGCAAATTATTATATCTGTTAGTAGTCGATGACATAATGCATCAAAGTGTAAAACAGTACACATGTCTGAATATCTCTGCTAACACCAGCCATGTAACACAAGCAGCACAGACAGCAATAGCTACAGTATCCCCCTATCTGTTGTCCATTGTGACTCCATATTGTCATCCTATCTAAAGATATCCTGCAGAAACAGGTTGCTATCTGTAGGTTGAGAACACCAAACCCTGGACTGGAGTACAACCCTACCTGGAATGGATTCACACGCTCAATACAGATGGTACATCATTTATGCTTCACACACAGATTGAATAGGAATACTCACACATATCTAAGGTCAACACACTATAATATGTCAAACATACACACACAGAGATGTGGGAAAGAGAGAGACAGACAGTGACAGATAAAATTCCATTATGAGGCCTGTCCCACCCACTACACATCCAATTGGCTGATACCACATGATGTGCTGATGTCAATCACTGTAGACATTCATTTTGGTAGCCCTCAGCCCTATAGTATCTGTGATGCTTGTGATAACTGTGTAACACAATAATACAAATCAGTATTCATATAGCATTTGTATACTCAGTCCTGTCAAATGTAAAGCTGTGTGTGACTGAGTGTGTGTGTGTTTCCAGAGGAATGATTTATGGCCCATTCACACACACTGCACTTCCCATTGCTCATGTTAGCACTCCTGCTGATGTCAGTCACCTTGAAACAACCCTTTGGCCAAATTTCAACTCTATAATACAGCACGCTAGTTAGGTAGGAGTTCTAATCCTAGACATGGCAACTGTGTGTGTGTGTGTGTGTGTGTGTGTGTGTGTGTGTGTGTGTGTGTGTGTGTGTGTGTGTGTGTGTGTGTGTGTGTGTGTGTGTGTGTGTGTGTGTGTGTGTGTGTGTGTGTGTGTGTGTGTGTGTGTGTGTGTATGTGTGTGGCAATGAATGATTTTGAGGCTATTCACACTCACTACGCCTGCCATTTCCCTACTTTAGCACACCTGCTAATGTCAGTCACCTTGAGATAACTCTTTGGCCAAGTCTTAGCCTTGTAAGTGCAGTGGTGCTTGTGATAACTGCATAATACTGTAATGTAGTGTATCTAACTAGTTATGTACGAGTTCTAATCCTAGACATGGCAACTGCAAACTTGTGTGTGAGAGTGTGTGTGTCTTTGTTGACACTTAATTTTGTGGTCATTCACACTTACTATACTTCCCTCTCTTGTTTAGCTCTCCAGCTGATGTCACTCACCTTCAAAGATACCTTTGGACAGCTCTTCAACATATAAGCTCTGTGGTGCTTGCGATAACTGTGTAATGCCATAGTGTAGAAAATTAGTTAGGTAGGAGTTTGAATTCTGGTCCTGGCAACTGGGATAATGTGTGTATTTGTGTGTGGAAGTGTGTGAGTTTTTGCTGACACCTGATTTTGTGGTCATTCACACTTACTACACTTCCTTTACCCCTCCTTTAGCTCTGCAGCTGATGTCACTCACCTTTAAAGATACCTTTGGACAGTTCCCCAACATATAAGCTCCATGGTGCTTGCAATAACTGTATAATACCATAACGTAGCAAATTACTTAGGTAGAAGTTCGAATCCTGGTCCTGGCAACTGTGATAATGTGTGTATTTGTGTGTGACAGTGTGTGAGTCTTTGTTGACACTTGATTTTGCGGTCATTCACACTTACTACATTTCCCTTACCCCTCCTTTATCTCTGTAGCTGATGTCACTCACCTTCAAAGATATCTTTGGAGAACTCCCCAATGTATAAGCTCCATGGCACTTGCGGATAACTGCGTAATACCATAGTATAGCAAACTAGTTAGATATGAGTTCTAATTCTGGTCTTAGGAAGTGTGAGAGTGTGTGAGTCTTTGCTTGACACATGATTTTGTGGTCATTCACACTTACTACACTTCCCTTACCCCTCCTTTAGCTCTGCAGCTGATGTCATTCACCTTCAAAGATACCTTTGGGCAGCTCACCATCATATAAGCTCTGTGACACTTGTGATAACTGCATAATACCATAGTGTAGCAAACCAGTTAGGTTGGAGTTCTGGCCCTGGCAACTGTGATAATGTGTGCGTTTGTGTATGAAAGTGTGTGAGTCTTTGCTGACACCTGAAATTGTGGTCATTCGCACCTACACTTCCCTTACTCCTCCTTTAGCTCTGCAGCGAATGTCATTCGCCTTCAAAGATACCTTTGGACAGCTCTCCAGCATATCAACTCCATGGCACTTGCAATAACTGCATAATACCATAGTGTAGCAAACTAGTTAGGTAGGAGTTCTAACCCTGGTCCTGGCACCTGTGATAATTTGTGTGAGTCTTTGTTGACACCTGATTTTGTGGTCATTCACACCTACACTTCCCTTACCTGTCCTTTAGCTCTCCAACTGATGTAATTCGCCTTCAAAGATACCTTTGGACAGTCCTCCAACATATAAGCTCAATGTTACTTGTGATAACTGCGTAATACCATAGTATAGCAAACTAGTTAGGTAGGAGTTCTAATCCTGGTCTTGGCAACTGCGCTAATGTGTGTGAGAGGGTGTGAGTCTTTTTTGATACCTGATTTTGTGGTCATTCACACTTGGTACACTTCCCTTACTCCTCCTTTAGCTCTGCAGCTGATGTCATTTACCTTCAAAGATACCTTTGGACAGCTCTCCAACATATAAGCTCTGTCGCACTTGCAATAACTGCATAATACCATAGTGTAGCAAGCTAGTTAGGTAGGTGTTATAATCCTGGTCCTGCCATCTGTGATAATGTGTGTGTTTGTGTGTGAGTCTTTGTTGACACCTGATTTTGTGGTCATTCACACTTACTACACTTCCCTTACCACTCCTTTAGCTCTTCAGCTGATGTCACTCACCTTTAAAGATATGTTTGGACAATTCTCCAACATATAAGCTCTGTTGCGCTCATGATAACTGCATAACACTGTAATACCAATGCATAACTAAGTAGGGGTTTGAAACTCAGGACTGGCAAGTATGTGTTTGTCTGTATATGTGTGTCATCAGTATTCTGTGTTGGTGTTGTGTAAATAACAAGATCCATTGCAGGGTTGGTTTTGCTACATTTTCATATAGCCATATGTCCCAATGTCAAATTACAAGGTCAACAATTGTCAAACACCATAGAGATTGTTGTAGACAATCCACAGCCATACATTTATATATAGGCAACCATAATACCCATTTACATTTAAGCAATGCTTACACCTGCTAAGCATAGCTCAGCTCTGGTAACCAGTAATCACATTCCAGTCTGATAAAATAGCAGGGTAATTACATCTTTAATGTGTATTTAATTCCATGTACATAACGTGCTTCTGTGCTGTCATTATAGTAGCAAGGGGTGTGAGTATACTGAATGGGAGACTTGAGTATACATGGGTAGTACCATAATCTTTTCTCTTTGTATATGTTTCATACTTGGGTAGTGTCCCAGGTTATATGCAGTCACACTTGCATGTATTGTATCATTACATTACTAGTTTTAACAGTGATTTTACAAGTAAGAGTAGATTGCAGATTATAGTACTGGAACCATACACCCCTGCATGCAAAGCTGGACTCTGAGTACCGACTATCTTGTTTTTGGTGTTTGACCTATATGTTTTTATGCATCTCCTATTGGATATTGATCTGATTTGAGACTGCTGTCATGTAGTAATGGCATACCTATCAGTTTCAGACATTTATCTGGCAAAACATTCATCCTTATGCATAACCTGTTGGCTAGCTACTTTCTGTCTGTCCTATGTACAGATGTGTAGATGTCAGGTATTCATCCTGGCTGCTTACAGGCAATCTCTGATTGACTGACATGTACATGTTTGCCCAGCTGTTTTATGAATGCCACAGCTAGGAAACCCCACTCTGTATGCACCGCATGCCATGGATACCTTAACCAGACAACCACAGTCAACAGAACATGATTGGGTACAGGTCCCTAACCCACACACTGGCCATGTTATGCAATATATGTTACATAAATGTCAGTTGGAGCACCTCACTGGCCCTCTTCAAGAGAAAACCAGATGAGTGGATGTTGAATTTAACTGTCACCCTGGGGATCATTCAAGTGGCATCAGTTGATGGCCTGCTGACAAATGTCAGGTGGCATGATACCAGTATACTCACATGCCCTACTCTTTTCATCAGTCCATGGACATTAGCCTGGTACAGAAAAAGTCCAAAAGTAGAAGAGGTAGATACGCCACAACAATCGAAAAAAAAAAAAAAAAAATATATATATATATATATATATATATATATATATATATATGTATATATATCTTAAGAAATACATATATTTTTATAAGTATTTTATGGATATCCTTATGAGTATTATTATAAGTATATATTTTTTATACATATATATATATATATTTGTATTTTCATCCCTAATGCATATTAAAGTAGTTTTATAGTTATTTATATATATTTATTGTGAGTTTATACCTTTGTGTATGTATATATATATATATATATATATATATATATATATATATATATATATATATATAGATATATATATTTCTCTGCACCTTTAAAAGTGGATGAGGTGATTTAATGTGATTTTATATGTGATACTGATGAAGTGTGCCATTGGTCCTTTATGAGTATTTAAATGTGATGTGTTTCCTGCACTATGTTAAAGTCTGATGAAGCGTTCTTTGTAACGTGAAAGTGCTTACTTCTATGGAATAAAAGGATATATTTTACTTCTTTCACCTGGTTTGCTTCGATTGTTGTGGCGTATCTACCTCTTCTACTTTTGGACTTTTTCTGTTTTTTGAGGTGATACCTTACCCTGTTTTTGATCTGTTTTTTGGAAATTAGCCTGGTACACACCTAAGAACACCTGCACATATGGACCTCAGTACTGACAAATCTGTGTGTGCATTATTGAGTATAACAGTGTCTGTGTGTTTGTAAACTTGTAGTTGAAAATCTTCTGAGGGCCTTCTCACCCACTACACCCCCCATTGCTATACTTAGAAAGGGATGCTGCTATAATTCACATTAACTGTACCTTGTGACACTCTTCCCCCTATGGGCTACCTGGAGCTTGCAGTACCAGCATAACACTGTTCTACAAATGGGTAGATAGCCGTGGGTTACCCTCTGAGTCCTTGCAAATGTGAGTGTGTGTGTGTGTTTGTGTGTGTGTGTGTGTGTGTGTGTGTGTGTGTGTGTGTGTGTGTGTGTGTGTGTGTGTGTGTGTGTGTGTGTGCATATTTGTAGGAGACTGCATTCTGAGGCCACATTGTCCAAATACACTAAACCTTGCCATACATTATGAGAGATGGTGATGTTGCTGACATTAGGAGAGCCATGACAAAGCCTCACCCTACTATCCCTGTGCATGTGCAATAAATGCATATCCCTGTAGTAGCACTGATTAGATAGACAAGGGTTTGTATTGCACTCCTGCTCAATGTGTGATTGTGGGTATGTTAGAGCAGTATCATGGGTTTCTGTGAGTACAATATCCAATATGGGGTGTGGGTGCTGGGTATACTGTCTTTACATTATGGTACCCCCATTACATATCCCAAGGTCCACTGTATGATGACCACTGTCACCATCAACCATACAAGTAACTGATTACACTATCCAGCCCAATGATGCATGTGCTGTGTGCAAAAACTCTGTAACAGTATAGACTCACTGACAAGGTAGTTAGCAGTGTTAAACCCAGGTCTGTCAAATGTGTCTATGACTGTATGTGTTTGTCAATGTGTATATGACAGTATGTCATACTATGCATTGTTCATTAACAACCAGTACATCCCTCATTACCATACTGTACAAGGCTTGGTGATGTTCTTCACTTAACAGGAAACTCGGGACACATCTCATCTTGATGTCTGGAATCATTTGAGGCACATTTTTTGATTGATGCAACATATTTTGGTGTTCCACATACTTAACTGGACTCAGCAGTTGAATGGTTATCCTAGAGGCTATATTTTCAATGGACTCAGCACTGTGAAATTTTGAGTTGGAATTGACAGGGGCTGATATTGTTCATTCATTGATATAGTGACTGACTTTGGTTCAGCACTGGGCGTGATCAATACCCTAGGTGATATATATTTTAATGGACTCAGCACTGTGAAATTTTGAGTTACACTTGACAGGGGCTGATATTGTCCACATAATTAATATAGTGGCTGATATTGTCCAATTTCCACTTTTTGTTTATGATGTTTTATTATTGATTTGGGAATCTTAATTTTTGCCAGCATTTATCAAATATTGGCCATTTGAAAATCTATAAATTTTTTGAATTTTTTGAATTCATGACCACTTGAAAATATTTGGATACACCAAATTTTGGTGTCAGACTTGTCTTGCTTGGACTTCATCATTTATTGGTTATTGTTCAAATAATTACTAATGGAATTAACCAACCTAATACATGGGTTAGCCTCCGACCGAGATGACCTAGCTATCTTTAGGCTCGGTACGGTCAATATGGTGGGAAGCAACATTATCTATCCACTAATGAGGATAGTTGTGAAGCCATTTTTTCTAAACTTACTAAACGCATGCAGTTACTTCGCAATAATGTTTGGCATTACAAGCTCTTTCGAGCATGCATTACCAAAGGGATCACATCAAGAGGCTTACGTATATGTGTGCAGCCTTTAGTCAGTAATTCTGATGAGATACTTTTGAAAAAATGGGGTGAAGCCCAACAGCAAGCTTCTTTGAAGTTTGTGGAAATATTAGCCGAACATCATAATAGAACAATTGACAGTGAACCAGAGACCATCACCCGTCTGTGTGATAGTATTAGGAGATATGAGGGACAACCTATTTATACCTTCTGTCTGAAAAACCTTAGTCAGGAACTTATGACTCTAGAGACCCAATTGAGAGACAGGAAGAAAAAGAAATTTCTTAGAGACCTAGCAGATTACGATAAGGAGGATCTCTTTAATATTGGTAGGGACAAACATGTCCACTTTTTACAATTTAAGAGGAACCCTTCAAAGAGGAAATGCTCTAGATCTATACTTAAAAAGGCATCCACTTCTAGTGTGGATACCTCAGGGGAGGAATCTTCCTCGGGGCTTGAGGTTGAGACATTGGGCACCACAGGATCCCCAGCATTGAAAAGAAGGAACTCCAGTGTTCCTCCGGATTTAAACCAAGGAGGAGGGTGGGCAGGAAACATAGAAGAAGTGAACAATATGGAGGCTCTGTTACAAATGTTTACATGGAAATAAATGGTAATGTGACTAATATTTCATCTTATGCCCTTTCCTCCTTGGAAATGGACATTCTTAATAAAGGTTTATCATTCATACCTAGATTCTTGGTGCCTGAAGAAAGTCTTGTTAATGATGTAGTAACATTCTGTAGGAATCTCAACTTAAAATTATTTTTTCAGGACAAGGAATCCTCAGATACTACTGATGAATTTAGATATCACAGATCTTCATTCATGCCACCAATGAACCATAATGTGCTCATATTCCAAAATTCTATTATCAAAGATCTGCACTTTTACCCTAGGGATCATAGACCTAGGGCTAACAATATCTGAAAGATCAACATGGAAAATATCTCTAAGTTAGCCAATATTCATGAATTGGTTATTTTGGGGGCTGACAAGGGAGGGACACTGTTGGTCCAAGATTGGACACAGTATGATATGGAAGCTATGAGGCAACTCTCGGATGTCCGTTATTACACACATCTAAGTATTGACCCCACCCCCTTCTTTAAAAAGCAGATCGATGAGTTCTTGTCTTTAGCATTGGAGGAGGGCATTATTAGTAACACTACCAAGCTACATCTGACGCTATCAGATCCCAGTCATCAATATATATATATATATATATATATATATATATATATATATATATATATATATATATATATATATATATATATATTTCTTGCCCAAAATATGTAAAATCTCCAGTAGTCCCCCCTGGTAGACCTATTGTTTCGGGGAGGGGTTCGCTCACTGAACTTTTGTCCGTGTTTCTTACTAAATATCTTAAGCCCTTACTTAAATGTGTAAGGGCACGGATTAGGGATACAACCAAATTCCTCCAGGTCATTTCAAATATGCAACTTGAACCAGACTGGTTACTATGTACATTGGATGTCACAGCCTTGTATACCAATATCCCGCATTGGGCAGGGTTAGAGGCCTTGAAATATTAGTTATATAAATCTGAACTTTACCAGCCTGGTTTCAATACGTTTCTTATTGGACTCGCAGAACATGTGCTTACTAAGAACGTCTTTTTTTATCAGGACAAATGTTTCTTGCAGATACAAGGTATGGCCATGGGAGCGTTATTTGCCCCAATATATGCCAGTTTATTTATGGCATATATTGAGGAACAGATCATCTATGACTGCTCCCACAATTTGTTTATTGGGGAAATGGATATTTGTAAGAGATACTTGGATGATTGCTTTTGGTTTGGAGATCTGATGTTGAAAACCTATTGGAGTTTATCAATTATTTAAATGAGAACAAATGGGGGATACAATTTATGGTTAATTAACATAAAGATAGGATTACCTTCTTGGATGTTCTAGTTATCAGGGCCCCGGACCACACTTTGATCACTGAAGTTTATCATAAATTCCCCAGATACAATTCCCTTCTCTGTGCCACCAGCTATCACCCCCCCATATCTCCAAGAACATTCCCAATTCCCAATTCATGAGGATGAAACACATCTGTTCTGATGGGGGCAGATATGGGCATTTCAAGGATGACCTGATATCTAGATTCAGGGACAGGAGTTACAAGATGGGACAGTTTTTGCATGTTAAAAATAGTGTGGAGAATATGGAAAGGGAGATCCTTCTCCAATATAAAGAAAGATCTAAATGTGGGGGATCCCCTTTAAGGTTTGTCACCACCAATGGTCAAAACACTGGGGTCCTGATGGACAGTGTTCAACACCACTAGAATATCTTGTTGGCTGACAACAGATTAAGTGGAATTTTCAGAAGCAGATGTTATTTTTCCTTCAGGAAAGGGAAAAATTTGGCCGAACATTTCAATCATTATAAACATTATCACCACAGGGACAAAAATTATTCCCAAGTTACATTTTCAGGGCATCCCATAACTGGCTGTTTTCCATGCGGACATTATGTCCATTGCCCCAGAATTCTTAAGACTAAAAGTTTTAGTAGTAAAAATACTGCCCAGGTTTTTGATATTTCTTTTTTTGCAAACTGCCACACAGATTGGGTAATATATATTTCCAGTTGCAGTTGTTCGGCTTTCTATATTGGGCAAACATCGAGACCATTGAAGTTTAGAGTCTCAGAGCACCTTAGTGATATCAAACACCATCAATTAACAAATGCCCTTTAGAAACACATCATACTGCATAAAAATGCTGTGTTCAGCTTTACAGTGATTGATAGAATAGGTGGGTCCAGATCCAATAAATCTGGTTGGCATGACATATTAAATGGGAAGGAGAAAAAATGGATCATTAAGTTAGGTAGTTTATTTAAACCTGGATTAAATGAGCACCTTTAATTGGTCACATGTTCACTTTCTAACTCTATATAAAGAGTAAAATTGTTGCATTTTATTCACACTGATGAAGGCTAAATGACAGTATAGCAGAAACCGGTCTGTTCTTTTACTCTATATGTGATTTTGCACAAGAAAATAAAAGGTTCTGATTATTACAGCCACTGTTTGCTGGTCTCATAATTTTAAAGTGTGCAATTAAGGCCAAACACATTAGTAGCAATATGTACCTAGGTAGGGGTTCTACTCTCAGTGTTGCCAAGTAAGTGTGTGTGTATGCGAATGTATCTACTTCAGTTTGAAGAAAATATATGTCTCAGGAGATCATTTGTCTGAGAATGAACTGGCAAAAGGTAACATT
The DNA here is from genome assembly GCF_019279795.1 of Protopterus annectens. Lineage (NCBI taxonomy): Eukaryota > Metazoa > Chordata > Ceratodontiformes > Protopteridae > Protopterus > Protopterus annectens. The sequence continues at coordinate 1,573,100,747 of NC_056746.1, read as the reverse complement.
TCAAAGCAATAATCTTGTGGAAATTCATTCCATCAAAACTAGTAGTGGATGTGTAAATGCCCTCTTCTCCACTGTACAGCTGTACAGCGATACTAGAGTTGGTATATATAGTTGGGTGTGGTTGTTGTGGGCACAGCCACCCACATTGGGGTTATTGTTGTGCGTATCCCCCTGCTTAGTGTGCTGTTATACTGTACAGTGTATGTTAACAGGTTAAGTAGTTGTTAATCACATGTGAGGTTCTGCGCCTCCCCACACCCTCCAAAGTGGGGGACTGTGCCACCCACAGCAGCACACCTATGCTTACCAACATCCAGGATTGCACTACATTGGGGAAGAGGACATATACCCTGCCAGTACCATTGTCAATGGCATTAAACTGGCAGACTGATCATTTACTGATGCAATGTTTTGGCAATTTGGTCTTTGTGGAATTACATAGGCCAAAATGAGTTTACTGCAAAATGAAGAACATCCATGAGAACAGTATTCTCTGTGTATTGCATCAACACCAATGCCTCTGTGTGTGTGTTATTCAAAAACATTTGGTATGTGCCACCCAGTATACTTACCATTGTCCACTGTAGAAGAGCTGCTTACATCAGCCATCATGCACTCACCTGTATACACCCATCAGACCTATGACACATGTGGCACATGCAGTAACTATTATACAGATCTGTTACTTGTGTTCAGCTGTACCCGGGATATGACACAATCAATGTGTCACCACAGTGCCACACCCCTTGTAAGAAAGGACAGCAGACCAACATCCTGCTGAAACATAGACACCTACAACACAAACAGAATACATTATGGAGAACACAATAAGTCACTGTTAATGAAAGCTATAATGCATCATGACTGGACAGCTACACACCCTGACATATAAGCAATAATCATTCCAGCTGAAAACACATTACATAGCATTATATTACAAAACCTTAGTACATTCACTCTGTGCATCAGAACCATATTAGCATGTCCCTGCATGTATGGTATGGATGACAGGGATGTGGCATAGGTATCATCATATGCACAGGGTGTGTTGTGGGTTTGCCAGAGGCCTAGACTGAGCATTTGGTTGACATCATGTGTGTGGGTTAGGGATTTTTTTATTAAATGGGCTGAGCAGACGTGGTGTGTGTGTAGGTACGGAGGTGCCCTAGTTGTGTTGGTGATGTGTGTGTATATGTATGCACACATTTCTGCCATGTGGCTGCCCTATACAGGAGTTTGTTGGATAGCTACAGACTGTACATGGCAGGGTGTACAGTTCACTGTGTCTGGCCATGAACACAGGAACTGTGCATGCCAGGGGTTGCATGGGCACTACCAGGCAGAAGCTCATGGTACTCTCCCCTGATGATGACAGTTATCCATTGGATCCGCGTCCCTGTTGAGACTGGCCAGGACCACGTGCATGTGGCCCACTGTGTTGTGTTGTAGACAGCACCTGCCCTGCAGTGCTGGTGCTGGTTCTACCACTACAGGAGTGGTTGTGAGTTGTTGCGCATTCACGTAGACCTCCATCTATTGGTGTTGCTGACCTATGTCCATGTGGCCGATGCCCTACTCCCATCACATACTCTACCACAGACACCACATGGTCAAGGATTCCCACCATCTCACCCAACCATCTATCCATGACCTCTACAAAATAACGGTGGACACCTGCAAGATCACTGATGTCACGTACAGCAGGAACAGTAGCCCTCTGGAGCCTCAGACTATCTCTGGTGTAATGTTCCATACGTGCATGTGCCTCCATGATGGCCCAAAACATGCATCTGGTGACACCTGCTGTGCCACTTCTGCCAGATGCATGATGGCCAGCAGCCCTCCTATGAGCATGTCTGTACATCTGCCTGTGTGGTACCTTGCTGGTCATCTGGCTATTGCTGCTGTACACAGACAAACTTGCCATAGTCCCCACACTTTCCTGTGCCATGCCACCACCAGCCCACTGTCCCTCATCTATGGCTACTGGTGATGGGGTATGTATGCGCATTGTGACTGTGTGTGTGTAGAGATGGGGTGGATAAACGTGGATGTCAACCAATGGCACAGATGCAGCCCCTAACAATCCTGCCTGTGCCTCACTATGCCTATCATCATTGTCAGAGTCTGTATGGACACTAACATCAGTTTGCCTGCAGGAGGGACCCTGACCCACCTCACCACCTGTGAGAGGCAGACAAGAAATATAAATTAAGACCTGTACATTATGTTTTACTTCTACACACATACACACTTACAGGTTAGGTGGCACAAACATATTACACAGACCTCAGTACCTATCAAATGACATGCATGACATATGGCACTCAATATCAGGCAGTGCAGCCATTCTAAATCCTGGTTGCAAACCATTTACATATGTGTGATGCATGAGTCATGTTAGTAGGTGACGCACCTTTCATTGGGACACACTGCTCCCATGTACACATTAATGCTGTGCACCTGTACAGCACACTGGCATGCTCTGTACAAAATACCTCACAACTATACAAATCATTGCTGAATGTGTTAGTTGTGTAGCAGTTATGTTTGCTCTGTTCTTCACAACCCCTATGTGTTTGTCTGACACATAACTGGGATGATATGAGGAAGGATGTCACCAATGAATGACTGACATTTGATTCCCAGATCTCATCATCATCAGTTGATGTGCAATAACATCTAATAACACTGACGACCGTCCAAGCCTCCTGTGGATATCAGGAGAGTACACGCCCCTGTTGACATGGCAGCTTCTTCTATGATATGCAATGGGGCCACATTACTGCAATCAAAAACATTACACACACTCAATATGTGACATATGACCTATGCAATCCAATCCTTTGTCAGATGACTGTCAGTCATGGAGATGCTGACTGAGATGCATACCATATTGGGGGTGCATAACTGTGCACATGCTTAAACCAATGGTTAGTTGAAGCACCTGCTAACTGAAATACAGCAGTCACTATTCCTGGAAGGGGCACAATAGCATGGCACATCCTTGCCTTTGCATAATTAGGTCTGTCTTCCCTACAAAGGTACTGCAACTCTGCCAGATTACAAGGCCAGCTCATGTGCACAGCCCGTAGAAGTCACACAGGGACTTCAGTATTGCTGTGGAGTGTGTGTTATGTGTGGGGCAATTCATAACCTTGAATGTGTTAAGATATGGCCATTATTAGCTAGCTTTGGATGTATGCTTCAGTTCACTGTTGTATTTGAAGCTGACACCCCTCCCCATCCTCAGTCTTATTGCAGATGCCTGACAACTATGGCCCACACATGAATGTTAGTTTGCAGTGTTCCACATTCACTCCACCATGTCTAAAGGCCTACTTTAAGGTAATGAACAGCAACCATAAAGGTGTACACTGGCACCAGCAACCTTCAAGTTGAGAATGGTGGCCCTGATGTGATGTGAGCTGCTGCTAGTGCAGCATATGTAACTTTAGGACTACTATCTGTAGGTTTGAGCTTTGTCCTCATGACACCGTTACACATTGCAACACATGCCTTTGGAAGACCTGGGGTCATGCTTTTACTACCTGTACGGAGGCCTGGATGATGTTTCTTGTGGGATAAATCTCCCATCTACTTACCCTAATCCACAGGGCACACTTACGCAGACTCCAGTTGATTGTTAATGCAGGTAATACACAGGGAGGACTTGCTAGACATTTGTGCAACTGCCTCAGTGTTGCTGCATGTATCTGGGTAGCCTTCCTGATCAGTTTGCACTATGTATTGTCATCTGTATTGGATGGCCATCTGTGTCTTGTCAACATCACTGTCGTCCCATATTTAATACACTACTAGATGACTGTCTGCACTGTTTGCCATGGAATATGCAATGGTGAGGTAATGTTATTTTACCCTAGTCCTGACTACTTCTTTTCAGATATGGGATCCATGTCATGCCTTGGAAGATGTCTGCAAGCCATGGCTGCCTGTGTTGCAGGCAGCTGACCAATTGTCATGGACATACTTTGTCGGACAGCAGACCATTACATGGTGTGACATAGAGGCCTGTAATTGATGGCAGGTGTGTACTGCAGAAGAATGAATGCTGTCAGTAAATCACAAGCTGCCTTCACAATATGTTAATTGGAAGGTGTGCACACGTATGCTTCTAGTGTATTGTAATGTTTGTAAACCCCATATTTGTTGTCCTAACATAGGATTCTATTTTATACATTAATTGCATATGTTAGATGCACATTATGGATTGCAAAAGGTGTGGAATGTGTTATTGTGCTCTGTCATTGTATACATCAGGACAGTTGACACCATCCTAGGGGTGTGTACACTATTGTGTCGACTGTATGAAGGTTATATTTCATACATGTCCCTACTGTAGGCCATTTGTCCCACAATATGGCTTGTCTCTGTCCACACATCTTGCACTGATGGGTTGTGAGGTATCCTGCAGGACTCCTACCTACCCTTCACCAAGGTGACCACTGTGATGCTGTGCAGTTAACACCAACAAAACTGAACATATACATCATTCATTACAGGTAGGTGTGATAAATGTGTACAGGGCATATAGCATGGCCTTAACATGGCTGGTGTATTGGCAAATATGAACAAAATAACCCCATATTCACCAGCCACAGGCTGCTTCCCCAGTTGTATACCTGAGGGACCTACATAGTTGTGGGAGAGAGGTAATTTCAGAAGCCACTCATGTGGCATTGCTACAGCGTGGAAGCAGCATTTCAGAACATTAACATAACAAACAGTAATACTACAGAATATGCAGCCCAACACCATAGATGTGCACATCTGTGCATTACTAAACTCCAGCTACAGACTATCTTCTCTGATATATGCATGCAGATTCTCTACAGATAGAAATGTAGAATCAACACTCTTCTCATTATGTGCAATGTGGCCTTACCTGCACGCTCCTCAGACATTAGTTGGGTGCCACCCACCTCAACAATGCTGGGTTCTGCTTTATGATGGGTGCACCAGGCGGGTGCACCAAGGCTGGCAAGGAGCTGTTCCCTACGTGTCAGTGAGGGCTGGATGGTTGCACCTGCACCTCTGGCTAGCCGCTCCCTTGCTACAGCAGCTACTGGGTTCCATGCATGATTTAAAATATCACTGGTGCAATGACGGACCTGTTCATAATGCTGGTTCTGTTATCCAGCATCATTCACTCTGTGGACCAGTTCTTCCCACAGGGGTGTTCGGTCACGCAGGGCTTCTGTGGCACATCCAAACAGGACATCATACTGCTGTATGAGATACTGAATGATTACATCATTCTCCAATGAAGCAAAAGCTGGTAGCCTCCCTCGTAGCATGGTAGCTGGAAGACATAAACAGGAGAAAAGGTTACACGACCTTATATGTTTGTCTACTTGCACATCAACACAGAATATTACTTGACAATATTCCAAACTACAACCTAACCCTATAATCAGCTGTTATTGCACTCCTGGCCCTAGCCTATCTTATTGCACCCAATGTTGCACAGTTAACTGCATAATCCTCTATTTTCCATTAATTTCTGTGTATAGGGATGACAGTGGCTATCGTCCATGTGGATGTTGGTAAGTCTGTGTTTGACTGTAGTGTGTGATGGAGCTGTGAGCATATGCCTTAGTTCAGGTAAGAGGCAGACAGTGATGTTCTCATGGCCCAGGGAGACTTGCTGTTGTTGCCTTCAATAGGCATTATGTACATGTTCACAATTGATGAGGGGGGTAGTGTATTTGATGTGCATATCCCGCTATAGAATTTGTGTGGACAGGGTGGCACTGTTCCCACCTAACCTGTGTCATGCATGTTGCCTATATCCATAGCATGTGTGTATGAGGTGTGCTATACCACCAGTACAGATTGAATTGTGTTGTGGCTTCTGAGAATGTTTCCATATGTGAAGACACTGTGTTGCAATTGTCCTTGGTGGTGTGGATATGTCTGATTTATAGTTATAATCAGCCTTACACAATGTCAGCTGTGAACATACATGCTTGATGAGATAGAGGTGGACTTGCCTCCAAGTTGTTGGCTGCACCTATGTGTCCCTGTACAGCCAATATAGCATCCAATTATGTGCTTTGTGTATCGCTGCTGTCCACCAAGGAAGATTACTCTCTCCTTGGTGGAGGCTATTTTTACAGGTCAGGTACTGCTGATTGCATATAACTACAGTGGATATGAAATGTACACACCCCTGTTAAAATGCCTGGTATTTGTGCAATTGGAACATGACACCACAAAAACTCATTTCAAATAAATTCACACCTGTAATGTGACCTCTGTCCTTTACAATTTGATGTAAAACATGACAATCGGGTCTGTGAAAACATGTGAAATAACAATCAGTACAATAAGCCAGTTTAATGAGTACGCACACCATTAAAGTGATACATTGTGTGAACACCTGTTGAGATAACTACAGCATCAATATGTCTTGCTTTGCACACTCAATAGAATTGTACAGGTTATGGGTCACATTTGGAATGTGGAACATTTTTGAAAGATTATCTTTGGTCTAATTGTCATACAACACACAAATCTGTCATTCCAACAGAGGTGTGTACGCTTTTGATATCCACTGTATATATGTGTTGCTATAGCTGTTAGTGTTAGGCATGGGTAATGGGTCATAACAGAGATGAACACTTCACTGATTTCTACATGATAATTATGCCGACTGTAGTACCCATATGAGTGTCAGGGCAATGCAACAAGCAGTAGCTGTACACATTTATTTCTGTTGTATGCACTGAGACTGATATTACACACGTGCAACATGCACACCCTATTTTTCTGACTGCTTGTAACCCATGGTATCAGTTTTGTGCCTTCCAGCTGGACATACACATAAATACAGGTGTCCAGGGGATACCTGGTATACATTTGTGTTCTGTGTTAGTATGGCACACTGTATTCACAGACTTGCTAATCAATCATATGTCTCAGCCGGTTATACCCACAGGACTTCAGGACAAAGACCCACATCAATGGTTGACAAAAGTAACATCAGTATGGATACCATATTACTCTAGCTGCAACATACATATTTAAGTTGATTGCACATTAGCCTTTGACACCAATTGTGATAACCTGGAAGATGTCCAACAGTCATAACTACACTATTATGTCACGTTGTCATTGCTGGAAGACTTGCCACTGGTTTGACTGACATAGGTCAAGTATATATGTCTGTGTGTCTACAGATATCAGTCACAAATGTGCTTATTGTCCAGCAGAACACTGTTCATTTGAATGTTATTAATTCAAGATATCACATGCAGTTTTCCACACATGTCTGCAACAGTACTGTAATATGCACATGCCCTATATATGTCTCTTAGCTTTCCAAGACAAACATATATCATACTCATATTCACAGGTAACATATGGATATGGACAACATCCCATTTACTGGCCTAGCAGTGGCACAGTCATAACTGTTTGACAGACACTCTAGTGGTTGGCAAATGTGAGCTGTCCTTTCTCAGGGCGAGTCCTGTTACAAAGTTATGAAGTTTTTAGCATAATACATTTTACATTACTGTGACTTTTCTGAAGGATGTATAGTATTACACTCAAGTGTTTCTCATTACTTCATGACTTCAGTCCTCAGCAATTTGTCAGAGAGTAAAAGAGGAACAGACATAACAGTCTAATTTAAAAATCTGGACATTCTGTGAAGATTTGTACAGTTGACAGGTATGGCTGTGATGTCTCCCACTGCAGAAAGAACCAGATGCTATGGCCATAGCAGTTGTACAGCAGGACATCAGTACAGCAAGTTTTGTGAGCACATATACATTTTTCATACTCAGCTATTCCATTATTACAGACCAAGTAATACATTAAATTACATGCTTAAATGTTGCACATACCTTTTTTTTTTGGGGGGGGGGTTGTATATTCAAACCTAAGTGTTTTGGTTTGGTTGTTGTCTCACTCTTTGTTGTTTTCTCTCTCTCTCTCTGTAGTACAGGGATTGAGTGGGTTTGATTAAGTGACAGCATGGCTTTTGTAGGTGTTGGTCATGACCAGGTGATGGCCTATGTACCAGTCGGTGTTCCCCACTTGCTAATTGCATGCAGAGCAGCTGTGTAGTTCTTCCAATAGCCAATGCCATGGCAACCCCCTCCTATAAATGTATACTTCCTGTAGTCGTTGTCCCTTTACCTTGCCTATAAGGAACACATCCTTTCTGTGTGTGGACAGCAGTGTTACAGACAGCAGGTGAGACTATTTCTTACAATATGACATGCGGAAATAGGCCAACTGCAGGTTTATGTAAGGTTCCAGATGTAGGGACAGAGTGTGAGTATCACTGTTATATGCTTTGAATGCTGCTAATTTAACAGGGTTTCTGTGTGCATGCTAGTTCTGCATAGCTTGCAGTCTGACAACGTTATGTGTCTGCATAGCTCTCAACTGTAGGGCTATCCACATAATGGCCAGGGTTTGGGCCAATATGTTTAGTGTGTTTCTCAAACAGGTGTTGTCCTTGACAAATCATTGCCATACTCTGTTGACTGCTATCAGTAACTGGAAACATACATTAGTGTTTGAGACTTCATATCCCTCAGGAAAGATATGTTGGAAACAATCCTGTAACACCAGCAACATTCACAGTGTATGAGTGCAATATATCGAATATGGCCCTGTGTTTGGCCCTATGTCCTCCACTTATATACCAGGCTTTGTCCAGATGTCATGCAGTAAGAGGTTGATAGGTGTGGGCTATCATTATTTAGTGCTGACATTCCTGCTCTCATCCCAGTTATGTTGTGGTCTCCCACTCTTGTTATGGGGTAGGGGCCATAAATATGGGCCATAGGCTAAACAACATGTGTGACCATGTACAGTCAAGAGTTCAGTGTATAGTAAGCACTGTTTTTAGGGGGGTACATGTTTGACTCTTAGGCTGTTAGTACATGTGAGAGACATTACCAATAAAACATAAGGTATGTAGCTGTACTTTGTGATACTATGGTGATGGGGACAGTGGTGGGTTAGAGGTTACTATTTTTCATACGGTCTGTCAGTTTGATAGACCAGTTTGAAGTGAAGCATTGTTATGTAAAGGATCAATTTACATTGTAACATTTGATACTTTCCCCACTAGGTGGTTAACTGAGGAGTGTAATTGGAGGCTGTTGGCTTAACTCATTACATCCGAGTGACGTCTCCAGGTGTTTCTGCAGTTACCTCCTACTGCTCCTCTAGGCGTCAAATATTACTTGTTCATACTTGCATTAATAATTTCAAACCATGCTACATATAAGGTATCAGGATATTTTATCTTGAAGCATACATGATGGCAAATACAATTGTACTGATATTTGACCTCTGTCAATGAGTATCTATTAGAACTGGATACAGTGAGACTGAGGTCCCCACCTATGGACAGTCACCACTGCACCTTCACAACCCCAATGGTGGCTGTGCTGGGGGCTGAGCAGGAAGGGCAGGCTGTCCCTCAAGATGCACCACGTGACCTTCATAGGTTCATAGGTTCATAGGTAGGTACTAGGCTATCGGCCCTAGGGCCTATACAAGCCCAGTCAAAAAGGTACCCTGGCTTTTGCCACCCAAGAAAATTATTTTATTGTGCTACTGTCGAGCAGAGCCACATTAGTTACCCCTGGGGTGAATTTCCTATTTCCCATCCAATCATCAAGATTTTTCTTGAAGAGTGCTAATGAGGAGCTTTGTTTGATATGGATAGGTAGTTTATTCCAGAGTGTGGAAAGTCTCTGGAACAGGAATCTATCCCACTGGCATGTTTTGTTTATTGTGGTGACAAGGTTTAGGTCCCTAGAGCATGTAGCTTGGAGGGATTGGGATTTCTTCAAGCTGGCATAGCTGAGCTGCAATCTCCATTTGCTTCTCCCTACACACCAGACCCTGGACCTGACATCAGGTGACAGGCTCCTGTCCACGCCCGCTCCTAGGGGAGGTGAGCCCTATCCCCTGAAGTGGTTCCACCCATGGGTGGTGTAGAACCAGTGGACAAGGAAGATCTGGGGTGGGTCCTTGATGTGCTGGTGCCCAGTGCCATGGCCAGATGAGGCGGGACAGGCGGATCCACTGGGATCGTCCTTCCCAGATGAGCTAGGGTGTTGACAGTTTACAACATATGTTGGTTAGTTATGAACAATACAATGCCAGGATTAGTTATAATAGCATGCATGTGTGTTACAATAGACACCATAACACAATTTTCAATCAGTTGCATAGCAAACAGAACACATGCAGATATGGAACCACAGTGGATATTACAGCAGGATGCAGGTTACGTTGCTAGCAACAGGCCACCAATAATTTAATTTCAACAGGGAACAGCAGTAAACAAACATTGAAATATTGGTATAACAATGGGGAACATGTCCCAACAGTAGGTTTGTTAAAAACATACCATTTATTTTTTTGGTTGTATTATTGTTGCAGATAGGGTGGGGGTGAGACAGAGAAATGAACAATTATTTATTATTACATTGCTCACAACTGTTCTCTACATTATAGTCTACTCACTACTCTCCAGATATGACCTGAAATTACAGCTACCTATGGGCTTGGGGTTGGCCAGTTGGTGTTGTACACAGTTATCAGTTCAAACTTCGTACACCTAATATACAGCTGTACTTACCTGCCGGACCTGTGGAAAAAATTGGGTTAGCACTACCTGACTGATTCTACATATTAACAGTGTTCAGCTTTGATATGTGCAATCATACTGCATGTGTGTGTGTGTGCTAATGTCATAGTCCACCTTCATTTTTTACAGCACCATGGGTGCTGGGGACAGTGACCAATAGCCATGATGGCGTGACACTTGAGGGACATTTTTTTGGATAAAACTAAGTGGTCTATGTACTTCTCTTGCTGTCATCTGCAGCCTTGTGGCTGGCCAGTGTGTGTTCTACACAGTGTATAAGAGACACATCCTATGGTTAATATCCAACCTGCCTTACCTGCCGAAGCTGTGGAAAAATGTGTGTTTACACTACCTGACTGTAACAATACTCACATATTCTTGTGTGAAAATATAGAGACAGCTTAGTACCACTCCCGGGATTCAAACCCTGCCAGTTTGTTCAAAAAGTAGTCACAATGCTCATGTTTATCAGAACAAGCTGTCAAGGAACTGCTATTCCTTGTGTGAGTGTTTTCTACCAATTAGTCTGTGATTTGGCCAATCTGACCTTGTACGTCTGACATTCCTGCATGTCAGACAGTTGTTCTACTGTGTACTCACACTTTCAGATATTACATTATAGGAAACAAGGGTTATCAAGCATTTTTAATATTCAGCTATCAGATCATAGTGCAGGGGAACTTTGTTATGCTTAATCTATTGTACAAGACTTGACTGTTTGCCACATGAACCTCAGATACTTAATGCTATCAGAGCCATATTTGCTGTGCAAAAGCTATTATCATTCCCAATCCCTACTAACACATTGCAAATAAAACACAACAGTGCAGAGTTGTATAGTTTTATTGACAGTTTATGACTGATTTATGTATAGCACTAGTATTATCTGTGGTAATTTCAGTTTATTCAGTTCAAACAATACACAGATTACAGCACTGACAGGTGATATTCTACTACTTTCAATTATACTGCCAGCTAGATCAGTACTCACCAGCCTTGCGGTGCAGCCTTTGCAATCTGCTGCCATGTGCCTCCATGTTCGAAGCTCTCTCAGCTGCAGCTGTACAGAAGACAGAGAAACATTTATGACTACCTATTCATCACATACACAGCCTGGACTATCTTAAACAGCAATTGATACTGATACTTACACACTACTGGGGCATTCCCTGCCTGAGTGTCTTGTTCCCACTGGTCCAGAAGGTCCCTCTTTCTCTGCTTGAAATCAGCATAGTGATGCTGAACCTGTCAGCAGTTTGAGGGATCCCAGTAGCACTGGTGAGTTCACAGACGAGACGGTCCCAGGTCTCCGCTTTATATTCTGAGTCCTGGTACTAGCCCTGCAGCAGTCTCAAATCATGGTTTTCAACAAGGAGTCCAACCATGACCCTGGACTCCAGAATGTTCCAGTGTTGCGCATGAAAGTGAACACCTTCTCCTACTCCAGCCATGGTGCCTTCAGTGATAAGCTTCAACTGGTTATGGGCTGTATTCCCACATACAGGGTTTAAATAGGGCCGATTTCCTGCACTTTGCCGTGATTGGTTACTTTTGAAACTGCTGAGCTCAACTAAGCTACGGTCAAACCTGCTTAGCTAACGTTGTCAGTTCTTAAAGGGGTGGGTTCAGCTCTGCTTATCACTGGGCAAATCCACTTAGCTTGGCTACTCACTGTTCAGAATTTTTTAAGCAATATTTAAGCAATGCTTACAACCAGTAAGCGTGGCTGTGCTATGCTTGGCATTGCTTACATTTTAGTTTTATAGATCAGCTGTGTGGGATTGATTCATCGTTCCCGATATATTATTATTTTATTTACCTTCTCTAACATCCCACTCTGTGCTTTCATTACATTTATTGTTGTGTGACTATTGTATGGGGCACTTGTGTTTATATGGGGGTTTCATAACTTTATTACACCGACAACTCACATCTGGCCCTAATACACTGCTCTGGTTGCAAATATAAATTATTTACTATATAACTACATTTAAAAATTACATGTGTGGTGATTTCACATACACAATACAAATGGCATCAGTAGTGCTAGGACCATGCCTGTCCACTTAGAAAGTATACACGCTAACCACTACACTATTCCAGTACTGCTTACTGTGCATGTGTATTGCTATTTAACTTATTGGGCTGTTTCACCTTGGCTAAATGTAGCTAAGCAGCGGGCACACTGGTGCAGCTACACTTAAACTTTCTTACTAATGTGAAAAAAAAAAAAACATTACAGACATTTCTAAGTATTTCTCTTGCAAACTTTATGGCTGTTAAGCTAACTGGTTTTGTATTTCCATGTATTTTCTGAAAGGTATGACATCTGCACTTCAGATTCTCATGTCATTATTTTCTAACTTCATTCTTTAATGCTTTGCCACTATTTTTACAGTGGCAACTACACTTTTATTTTAAAGCCGTACACTATATGGCATTTTGGCCACATCTCTGATGTTCAAAGAGCGATCTTGCTCTTTTTGCATTGCCGTACAGCAATTCTGTTATGGAGGGGGTGTGTATCTTGTGAGACCACTACTCTCAGATACACCCCCTGCGCTCATACACATTTCTGTGTACATACTGCAGCACGGCAGCACACCTTCATGCATATGCATGGCATGCTGCCGTGCTGAACAGGAATGGTCCCTGCCATTCAGGAATAACTTATTCCTGCACAACTGCTTGCTGAATTCATGGGTGTAAGTTTGCCTTTTGCCTTGCTGTTATGTGTTAGATTAGATCAGGGACAGTATTCTTTAGTTAGATTAGGAAAGCTTAATTGTTAAGATCGAGTTTTTCTAGAATAACGGACTCCTATCCTGCAGTTTAATTTTACATTTCTGGTGATTGAATTCTAGTGTTTATTGAAAGCTATTGATTTACATTCTTGTAATCATTTAAGTTATTATTAAATGTTTTCATTACTTTAAAATGTGGCTGGAAATCATTGTTTTTATTTAGAGATTAGAGAGTGCTTATACCTGTTTGATACTCCCCAGGCCAACTCAAAGGCCTGGTCGCTTATGGTCATAGCTATCATTTATTTTGATATTTAAATTTCATAACTGGATACCCCTTTAGAAGGGCATGAGGACACTATGACTGGTGGCATCATTACCATATTATTTTGTGGAAGGGGCACAGCTGGAAATTGGTGTCAGGCTTCCCCAGAAGTGTTTGGATATGTGAAATTTAAATTCACTTTGAGTGTGTGTATTAGAGGTCTTAAACTGAGACACATTGCTCTAAAGTGTATAAAAATAAAATATATTTGGAATGGACAGAAGTATATAGTCTAGTCCCAGGAAAATAGAGCACATTCCTGTTGTGCTCTTAGGGGGAAATTGTGAAATATTACATCTATTTAAGTGACAGTCTCATATTGGAGTCTGTAGTGAGGATTGAAGCTCCTTAGTTACTGACCCAGAATAGTGGGAGATGTCACATTAATTGTTGGCAGTCCAGTGGGATATAGCCAGACATCACAGGTGGCATACAAAAATTTCCATTACACATCTATGAAGTTTGGGACTATGACTGCCACTATATGTTATAAGCTAAAACCTGGATTGGTGTCAACAGATAAATCTCTCTATTATTAAAGCATATGCATCAGTCATTGATGTCTAATAACAACATTTTTCATATGTTGCACTGACGAGAAATGTGCCAGTAAGGTGAAAAATGATTGTATTGTGCTGCTGTATAAAGGAAAAGTGCCCAAAACAGTTATTTGCTCATTTCTCATTGGGTGGGGGTGTCATTTTCCTATTGCTCTTCAGTCAATATCAGAAACATTTATATTAATCCATTTACTTACAGCTTCTTAAGCATTTTGCCAACAACAATCTTCTGGATAACCATTGATATGACTTTAGACCTGGCTACAGCACAGAGGGAGCTTTACTTAAAGTAATTTGTATATTCAGTCAATTAAACCTTGACGATGTAGTTGGATCAGTTTTACTTGACCTGTGTAAGGCATTCAAAACTACCGTTCATAAATGCTAATGAATATCTTAGTTTTTACCTTTTCCTCACTGCATGCAGATGGTTGACTAGCCACTTAGGAGACAGATTTCACTCCATCATAAGGCTGACAATTATTGTTAAACTCCCACTGAGTTCTTTTCTCTTTACTTTCCTTATCCATGACAGAGCTTGTGATTGCAGAATTCCAGATTCCTAGAGTACACCAATCACTCAGCTATTCTTCTTGCTAAAGACTTCATTTCCATGGTTAAAGTTAAGCTACAGAAGATCTTTGCTTTAATGCAAAAATGGATAGATTCAGTAGAATCTCATCTTATCATAAGCAAAACTACATCCACAATGATTTCTAGCACGAACCATATGATAATAATTCTTCATCTACTTGCCATGCTGAAGGTTTAACTAATAATTCTAACAACTCAGCCATACATTAAGTTAGTAATACTACATTAATTGCTCCATTGACAAAAAAAAAAAAAAAATATATATATATATATATATATATATATATATATATATATATATATACATACATGTCCTTTCTTCTCTTCGATATCTAGCACATTTGTTTATAAACTTACACTTCCTTGGCTAGATTTCTAACTGGCTACCCTAAGTGCAACTGTAGTGTATGCAGCACAGCACTTCTCTCACTGCACTATTCGGTATTCATTAAATGGCTTGACACTTAGTGCAGAACCTTAAAACAAGGGTGAATCCAGAATATGCTAATAAAAGCATAAGCAGCTGAATTATATGCTAATTAACCAATACAACATGGGAGAGATATTCAGGAAACAAGAAAAAACAGAGAGAAATATTGAGGAAAAACAACAAGGAACCAGAGACACTTCACTTTGGGACTGCCTCAAAGATATTCAGGAACCTATAAAGCAATTGTGCATTCTCAGTGTAGCCATTTTCCCTGAAATTCAAAAATCATAGGATAACAGCCATAATTACACTTAGAAAAAAATGTTAGGGGTTGCTGCTGCCATCATACCCCCCAACTTCTTAGCCTAAGAAATCTGGACACAGCCTGACATAATAGGGGGGACAAAGGCCCAAAAAATAAGGACAGGTTTTAAATATTGCTCTTATAAACTTAGAAAGTGGCTAGAATAACAGGGTATGTATTAAAATGCATCCACAATCAGCCTAGAGAGATGGAAATAAATACTAGTTTGCCAAGGATGGCAAAGTGTGGCAGATGTGACATTTTTTCCTTTATTTTAACATGTGAACAGTTTAAGGTAAAAGATTTTACTTTTAAGATGAAGGGTGCCTTTAATTGTCAAACTAGCAGTGTAGTTTATGCTGTTTTATGGCAACAGTGTTTTGGCTATTACATTGGGAAGACCAAGCGCAAACTGAAGGAAAGAATTTGCGAACATCTAAACGATATAAAGAAAAGTAAGAAAACCATGCGTTGGCTAGGTACTTATCTGAATTTGTAAGACATAGTTTCAAGTTTATGATAATTGAAAAGATGACTAGAGCTGATCGAGGTGGCCCATGGTCACTTTTGTTATTTTTGTCAGAGAAACGTGAATTGTATTAGCAGTTGTGTTTAAATGCGAGTGTATGGCCCAGACTGAACAATCATATATGTATAAGCTGTCTTTTCAAACTTGGAGCACTTGAAAGATGAAACTTAATTTTTTAGACTTCTTATCATGCATTTAATTATTTATGTATATATTTTTTGCAGATTTTATGTTTGAAATGTAATACTATTTACTGAGTGTTGCTTTAACAGTTTCAGATGGTCTGTTGGTGGCTTGGCCATCATGTGATTCATGAAATCATTCACCTAAATAAGTCGTTCCCAAACTTTTTCGATTCTCAGCTCCCTTGCTGAATCCAGGTTTTCCCAAGCCCCCCCCCCCCCGCGGCACACATAAAGTTCATATTTAATTTATTTATGCATTTATTTATTTATTTGACATTTGTTTAATGATGCTGCCTGACTGAACTAGGAGACCTGGTGAGAAAAGCTCAAAAGTACAATAAAAAGACAATTACCAAAAAAAGTGTACATTCTGCTTAACAGCATAACACTGATCTACTATGGTTGAGTGGTAAGCAAACCTAATGGCAACCTTATTAACTTTAAGTTTATAAAAGCAATATTTAAAATCTGTCCCTATTATTTGGCTCTGTCCGGCATACCTCTCAACTGTATAAAGTTTTGCAGAATGTCCAGATTTTTGCCTCATATTTTTGGTCTTTTTCTCATAAAATTGTTGTTTTCTGGCAAATCACTGGCAGATCATTGAGGTTGAAGTCAGAAAATAATGACAGACAGTTGAGTTTCATACTTCATACGCTACAGAAAATTCAGGCTAATGCAAAACCTGCATTTCTATCAACTTTCTAAGTCTGTAAGAGCAATACTTAAAATTGTCCCTATTTTGTGCCTTTGTACCCCCACTATTTTTGACTTTGTCCACATTTCTTGATCTAAGAGGGTGAGAGGTATGTGCCCAGTGGTATGGTCCAGACTTACACAGACATCATTGCTGCTGCCAGAGATCAGTCTCACTCTTCACTCTCTCCCCCCATGACACACACACACACACACACACACACACACACACACACACACACACACACACACACACACACACACACACACACACACACACACAGAGTCTCTTTTGCATTCATGCACGCATTCACTCACACACATCGCTCTCACTCTTTTCCGATCTCTCACACACTCAGTCACTTCCTCATTCATACCTGCATTCACTCACACATCACTCTTACTCTCCCAATCACACACACACACACACACACACACACACACACACACACACACACACACACACACACACAGAGCCACTTCTTCATTCATTCCTGCATTCATTCACACATTGCTCTCACTCTCCCGATCTCACACACACACACAAACACACACACACACACACACACACACACACACACACACACACACACACACACAGCCACTTCTTCTTTCATTCCTGCATTCACTCACACATCGCTCTCACTCTCCCAATCTCTCTCACACATACAGACTCTTTTGCTTTCATGCGCGCATTCACTCACACATGTAGGCAGACACACACACACTCATACAGGCATTCACTTACCTGATGGCCTGGTTACAAGTTCTCCATGGCCCGGTTCTGGTCCACAGCTTGGTGGTTGGGGACCGCTGCTATACTTGATGCCAGTTTTGCTAAAAAGCTACAAAGTAGGTCTAGACTTAGTTTGCCGCAAACTAATAAGCTTAGCTGCAAAATAAACCACAAACTAATAAGCTTAGCTGCAAAATAAATCATGAACCGTTTGCTGTTTATTTTGCAGCTAAGCTTATTACTTCTCAGCGCCTCTGTGAGGAAGCCATGGCTCACCAGGGTGCCACGGCGCACACTTTGGGAACCCCTGAAAATTATTTAAACTTGGTTTATAACTAGTTTGAATCATTCTGATGAAGTTTTGTATGACATTAAAATGAAAGCCCTAAAGTCTGAGTCCTTTTGCGTGTCTTGGTCATTTGAAATATTTGTGGTTTATTTTTGAGCACATTTGCTGATGTTGGCAATATACAGTTATGGATTTCGCCCAGTACTGTGCATCAGGCATTTCAGTTGACCACCATATATAAACTAGTGAGCAGGGGAATGGCAGCATAATTTGCAAAAGTATAACAATAAGCTATGCTTAAATATCTACTTTGAATGCATTACTTAGAATACAGTGAGGGTCAACAATTACATAACCAATTATTCAGGAATAATTATGAATGATGTATGAAAACATTTCTTCTGCAATACAATTACATTAAATGAAGATTCTGAGTAAGCAAGCATTAGCTATCCATTTTGTGCATCAAATGTATATGCAACCTGAAGTTACAAAGGAAACTGCAAAGGGCAGGGCACAGTCATCATCACTTGCACAGAGTGGGGATGGGGTGCAGTAGTGTAAACCTGACACAAAAGAAGTGGGTGTGTACATTTTTAAGTATCCAATTTCCAGGGCCAGAAGTATGATATAGCATCAACAGTGCTACTAAGATAAGTAGCGTGTGTGTGTGTGTGTGTGTGTGTGTGTGTGTGTGTGTGTGTGTGTGTGTGTGTGCGTGTGTGTGTGTGTGTGTGTGTGTGTGTGTGTGTGTGTGTGTGTGTGTGTGTCTGCAGGAACACAATCAAGCACTGTGCTAGCACTATATCCTGGCACCTTGGACAGGTGTTATCCATGCATGGTAGACCAGGTTCAGCATTATTACCCCTGATAATGATAACTACTTCTCCCAGGAATTGCATTGTTAGTTCCATGGCCCTGGCTAGACTTTGGGGTGCTACTTGAATGGGAGCGATGTCTGCTGAATGTGATCTCATCACAACTACATTCTGAACCATGACCACATGCCCTACCATGTCTGCATGTGGATATTGCAATCAGTGATGGGACTGTGGAAGTAGTGCCACTATGGGAGTGGGAATGGCATGGCCACATCAGCTAACACCGAATTAAGTAGTGGCTCTTTGGCTACATGTATGCTGACCTTCCCCAACAGAAATTCCATTACAGACACTACTGATCCACTAAGTCATTCATTCTGTGGAAGGAGTCATTAACATGGTTAAGGCAGTCCTCCACTTCAGAATGCACAAAGTCTAGTATGCACATTATCTCTTCTGAGGCCCTGATGGAACATGCCTGTGCTTCCATGATGGCCCTACACATACATCATGTGTAACCTACTTATATATTAGTGTCCGAATAGAGAGATGATAAGTCAGCAAGCAAAGGACAGTAGTAGACTGCTGAAATGTAATTCATCCTCAGGTCTCAGTGAGTACCTTCATGAGGTGGATCATGTTTTTCACAAAATCTCACCAAGACGACACTGATATATAGACTGTACTTATATAGCATATATCATGGATAGAAGCAGGTCAAAAATTTAAAAAGATAGCTGGGTGTACAAGACCCAGGAAAAAAAAAGTGCCCAATACTGGTAGATGCACCTTTGCCAGGACTGGAATAAATTACAGTGTAGAATCCTGAAAATATGGAAACACCCCTACAGTGGGGCCAGACCAGGCCCAGGGGAGGATGCTCCCTTGTTGTAGAAGGAAGTAGCAGTCCATAAAACTCACAAAAACTGATAGGCCAAAGAAAAACCATAAAGACGATAAAGTGGACTATTTAGGATAAGAAATAAATTATGTATTGTTACTATTATGCAAAATCCCAGCATTCCAGACACAAGATATACAAAAAGATTAAGAGAGAAATTTAAGGAAAGAAAAATACTTTCACAAGAAAAACTGTCAGAAGTTTCAAATAAAAATTTGCAGTCATTAATACAACAGATTTGTGAAAAACAGTATATAGGCCAAGAAACTTTGATCTGTTTGGAAAAAGAAAAATCTCAGGAAGTGTGAAAATATAAATAACCAAACCTAGATTTTTTGAAAAGTATAAAAGAGAAATATGAACATGGGAAAGAAAGAGATTTTTTTATGGTGCAATATTTATGCAAAGGTGAAAGCCAAATTAATCAACATAAAGAAGGAAATCCCAAAGATATTCAAAGAGAAATACAGGCAAAGGCATTCAGACATGGAAAATGTTACAATAAAAAATAATGTCACAAAGAGGGAATGTAGAAAAGAAGATTAGTAAAGTAGAAGTTAAAAAAACAGAAAATTAAGTTATGGAGTGCCTGCAAAGTGAAGGATTTGGTGTAGAATGTCTAACACGGGTTACATCACACCATGATGGAATGAGTCCTCAAAGTAAGGAGAAACAGAAAGATCAGGAGACCTCTGGAGAAGAAATATGGACATATGACAGAAAAATAAATTTGTATGGTGTAACATCTATGCAAAGAGAAAGCAAAACTAATCAATACAAAAAGAGCAGCACCAAAAATATTTGAAGAGAAATACAGGCAAAGGAATCCAGACATAGAAAACTTTACAATTCAAAAAATAAGAAGACAAAGAGGAAAAGTAGAAAAGGAGATTAGTAATGGAGAAGTTAAAGAAATATAAACTGAGGTTATGGAGTACCTCCAAAGTGAAGGATTCAGTGTAGAAAATCTAATTTAGAAAGCATCACAACAGGATAGAGAAATGGACCTCCAAATTAAGGGAAATCCAGTGGAATAGGAAGCAATTAGTCAGGTACCATATGAAGATATTTTGGAGCCTTCCACAAGAAACCAGTATAAACATTCACTTGAAGCTGGACAGCAAGAGAAGGAACAGGAAACTGTGGAAACTCTGACACAGTCAATGTTGAGGAGTGATAGGCCAGTGAGTTCCCATATGACAGAGCAATGGATGGCACAGGATGAAATTGAAGAGAATGTGCCACGGGAAGATGCAATAGAACTTTCTATGGAATGCCTGCAGGAAATGGAAAACAAAAAATGTGCCCTCAGTCTAGAAGAAAACAAGCTAAGAGAAGAGTTTCTTGATTTAATAGAGATAGATAGACATATTAAGATCAATGAAAGACACAGAATGCAGAAGATCAATAAAACTGATAAAACTAATGAACATGGTAATTAGGACTGTCCATAGAGATCCACACAATATAACAGAATTAAACGTGATATATTACTGTGCGGCTAAATTAATAACTAATAAAGTTCTACCACAAGATCACAGGGTAATGAGGGAAAGGAAGGGGATAAACTGAATACCATCATGGAAGTATCGAATACAGAAAGCTATAAAGCAATTAAGACAAGAAGTGTTACTGTTAGAAGAGTATAGAAGAGGGAACAGATCAAAAAAATACTTAGAATGATAGACATTATAAAAGCAATGTGCAGTATTAGAACAGCTCAGGATCTATCATGTACTATCGCAAATAAACTAAAAATCTCAGCAGAGGTGGAAAAACCTAGAGGAGACACAGATAAATATAAAGGTAAAGTAAAAAATAAGCAATTTATTGATGACTCATAAAGTTTTATAGAGAACTGGGGAAACAAGGTAAAAGGAATTGAAAGACCCCCTAAAAAGAAGAAATGGATACATTTTGGAGAAGTATCTATGAAGATCCTGTGGAACATGACAAAGATGCTAAATGCTTAGAAGAAGGAAAAGAAAGAATAAGAAGTTTAAAGGTACGGGATATGAAATGGGATGAAGTAACAGCCAGAGAGACTGAAACAATTTTAAGAAAAGCCTCTAATTAGAAAACCCCAGGCCCAGATGCAGTACCTAACGTCTGGTTAAAAGTATTAACATATTTACAGGAAGATTTAGCCATGAATAAGAACTATTTATATGTGCACCCCAAACAGACACCAACCTGGCTAATAACAGGAAAAACAATGCTCCTACTTAAGAGTGAACCTGCAAACTACCATAAAAATTATAGACAAATAACTTGCCTTCCAATGACATATAAACAATACACTAGAATTGATGGTGACAGAGTTTAGACTCATTCAGAAGAAAACTCAATTATGGCAATAGAACAAAAGGGCAATAAAAGAAAGCATATGGAGCAAAGGATCATTTCTTGTTAAATAAAGTCATAGTAGAGAACTGTAAAAGAGGGAAGAATTTAAGTATGGCATGGATTGACTACAAAAAAGCATTTGATGGTATCCTACATTCATGGATAAAAGAGTGCTTAAAAATTTATAAGATACACCCTACACTGACTACATTACAGTCATCATGAAACAATGGCATATGACTTTGCAGTTGAGCTGCGATAAAGGACAAATTATTCCAGGGATAAAAATTCAAAGGGGGATATTCCAGGGTGACTCTCTGTCACTGCTGCTATTCTGCATTGCCCTTAACCCATTAAGCTGTCTACTTAAAAGCTTAGGCCATGGCTATAATTTGGCTCCAAGAAAACAACAAAGTGTAAAGACCTCTGATCTTCTATTTGTTGATGATTTAAAACTGTATAACTCATGAGATGAGGAACTGAGACAACTGCAAGCTGCCAAAACATTTTCAGATGATATAAGAATGTATTTTGACTTTGATAAATGTGCAAAAGCAACCTTTAAAGCAGGAAAACTGCAGCACCAAGAAAACATCTGTTTGGGACAAGGATGTGCTATAAAAGAACTTGAGCAAGAGGAATTGTATAAATATTTGGGAATTGATGAAGGATCAACAATAAAACATGAACAAATGCAAATAAATCTTAGTAAGGAATACTTTAGAAGACTTAAATTAATCCTGAAAACAGCATTGACATCTAGGAACAAAATCCAAACTATGAACCAATTTGCTCTTCCTGTCCTAACTTATAGTTTTGTAGTGACTGACTGACCCCAAAACATGTTGGATAGATTAGATAGGAAAACAAGAAGGATGCTTCATGCTCACCAAATGATTTATAAAAATCAGTGCATACCAAGATTATATATTCCCCATTCCGAATAAGGGACAGGAATCCTTGAAACTGATTACATGTATAGCTCTGCAATTGTGGGACTTGCACATATCTTCTGACCTCACAACACCCATATGTAATGAAAGTTTTGAAGCATGAGAAGAATAAATCTAAGATGACTTCCCTACTTTGTCTAGCAGAAGCATATCAGTGTCAAGCAGGAATAGAACTCAAACCACAAGTAGATAAAAATCAGACAGCAACTGAATGTGCCAAAAAAAAAAAACAAAAGAAAGAATATAAGGTGAAGGACCAGATAAGAAGGCAAGAAATGTGGAAAACGCATAAATATAGTTGCAAGTATAGAAAACTTCTGGAAGAACCTCATGTTGATCAGGACTGAATGCAGGAATTGTTAAAGAGAGGCAAATTCAAGCCATAAGATGAAAGGTTAATATTGGTGGCCTAAGATAGTGGGCTACATACACCTTGACAGACAAATGTAGGTTTTGTAAAACAGAACTGGAAACAGTTGCACACATCGTTGCTGGTTGTGACATACAAATGACAGAAGAACTGTGTACTAAAAGGCATAATAATGTGGCAAGACTGTTGCACTGCAGTTTCTGCAATAATTATGGTACTGAAGTGGCTGAAAAGCAATGGAAACATGAGCCACAAATCATCATAGAAAATGATGAAGTCTACATCACAGGGGATCACCCATTACCAACAGTTCAAAAGATAGATGCTAGAAAACTGGATATAGCAGTCCATGAAAAGAAGGCAAATGTAGGATTGATCACTGAAATCACCACATCCAGTGACAACAGTGTCTTGAAAACAGAGAGGCACAAAGTCATAAAATATCAGGATTTGTGGGCAGAAATGAGAGCAATATGGAAGAAAGATACCCAGACAGTTCCAATAGTAGTAGGAGCAATGGGTTTAATAAAAAATAATCTACAATCATATTCAGATATGTTACCAATACATGTAACCCCGTATGAATTGCAGGAGTCATTACTGGGCACATTGCAGGTGCTGCGAAGAGCACTTCTAGCTGACATCAACGATTGAAACAATACTAATTTTATGAATTTTAATCATACTGTCACTTAGGAATGGGGTTAATTCCTGTCATGATATTAGAAAGCCAAAAGATTTGGAAAAATTAAAAGGGATACATCAACTTCAGGAGGAGGGTGGACAGCAGATCTCCTCCAAGAACGTTGTCCAATCCACCTATGTGGCACCTTGGTCTCATGGTGGCTATGAGGAGAATCAACCAGTTCAGCTACTGGAGTAACCACACTACCCTAATCAATTGTGTCACTCTAAACCTGTTCTATGCCTGAGGTTTCTGTGTTATGGATATGTATAGGCAAACTGACTTTGTCTGAAATAGGGCAGGAGATGTCGGATGTACAGCCTTAGCATCTGACTGATCCTCTACAACTCCAGATTTTGCCTCTTCATCACTGCCATCATCATCCAAGGCTAATGATAGTCTGACATCAGGCGGTATGGGTTACACAGAGCCACTGGCAGGATAACCTATAGTAACAAGTAGTCAACACAGCAAAGAAAGAAATAGAATCAACAATGATCAAATCTATATGTGAAATGCATATTAAAAATTAAGAGATGCTAATGCTATGAAAACAAATAGCTTTCAGTTATACCTTTTGTACATTAATAAGAATACAGAAGGTTTGCTTACCATGTGCAGGTGGTCATGCAAAAAGAGAATCAGATGTGCCTGCATAAAAGGGAGATGATACATGGATGATAAGCATCACAAAACAAATGTCACATGCAACAGAAAACAATTCTCTTTACAGCTGCAGAATAAGACACAGCTCATACATCTGCCCTGTATGATCATATCATTGGCCCTATGTCTTATTTTGGAATATGTACTTCTATGACCTCTGACTGTATTCACATCATTGACCATCTACTCTGAGATACTGTCACCTCTGCCTCTCTTTAAGAAGAACTACCCATAGCAACTTACTGATGGAATGATCACTTAATTCACTTTATGGTAGTTTACATGGTGCATAGCCCTGCATGAGAGGAAACATAAAAGAAAAAAACAGAAAAATAAAGCAAAAATAGTTGTTAACAAAATAAATACCTATGAATACATCCATCCATTATACAGATTGCTTCCCCACCAAACAGAGATAAATGTTTATAAAAAAGGGCTGAGAAGACAAACACTTCTTTAACTCTGAAGCACATTGCAGCATTAACAAAATAATGTACAACCTTCAAAGAAAAATGGGTAACACGTTTGTGTGATATCCACTTTTCTGGAGGGCAGACAGGTATACATCACAGGCTTAACACAATTTTGTGCGCTAATAATGCAAAAAAAAATCCATGACCTTGGTAGTAAGTAATATAATAATCTCCTGCACTAAGTGGTCAGCTTCCCAGATTAAACTATTCATTAAATGTCAGGTAACATTTATTTAGGAACATTTATAATGGTCAATAAATAATTGATATACATGGCTATATCAACAGCTAGTGAGAAAAATGCATACAGTAAACAATTAGCTGTACTGTGAAATACAATCCATCAGTAAGATTAAACTACATCATTTTGTAAAAAAAAAAAAAAAACAGCAACATACCTTTTCAGCAAGTCAGTTGTTAAACTAGAAACACGTTTTTAAAGCAAATAGCAGTATCAATCTCCTTGGGTCAAAACAGTCTCCTCTACTATGATACAAGTTCCTTACCTGCACAATTACCTTTATATGGTGCAGATTCATCCCTCTCAGCACTGTCAGTTTGCAAATAAAGTGTGAACTCATTCACATTCATGAATTTCACAATATCCACATAGTGCAGGCAGGTAAACATGGTGTAAGGACCTATACAGTTTGTGCACATGCCCTAGCAGAACAAGGACAAATATTGAGAATTCTTACCTGGTAAGAGCTTGCAAGTATGAATGGTTAGGGTTCAGGGTTTCACAGTCAGTCTTCTTGGCTGAACACTTACTGTGTGTCATGGAGAAGAGAGTTAACAAAAGTCTGTGAGGACATTGACTATCTTAATAGAGAAACATTTCTAACATTTGTATGATTGTTTTGACCACATTTTGTGCCTTTGAGTACATTTTGTCTGCAATTCTAATGAACTACATTACTCATTAAACGTATATCAACAGTAAGGCAAATCACATAGCAGTCTTGTTCAAAAAGCATAGATAAAGGAATTCTGCTCACAAAATAAAGAGAAAATAAGAGCTACAGTGTTTCACATTTTTATTTTGTATCATGTAAGGAAAGATTGACTTAACTGTTGCCGTTATTATAGTCATCCACACATCTAACTGCAAATTACATAGGACAACTTTCAGGATTTGGTCCTGTTGCACTTGTAATGCTGATACCATGTCACATCTTGAGTATATGTGACCTACATTTTTATTTCACATTATATGCATGTGGCACATATTGATAATGATTTCAAGTGTATGAAGTGAATACCTTGGTGTCATGGGTTTAAATCCAGAGAGGGTGATGCTTGTGTCAGCATGCTGATGTTTAAAAAGCACATGTTCATGTTACAAGACAATAAAGTTGAGGAAGCATTAGAAATGTGTATTTTAACTAATAGTTTCATAATGTTTCCTCTATTTAAATATTTATTTTCTTTTTAATTCATCATCTATGCACCATTTGGCATTGTGCATTCTTGACTTGCAACAGTCCCTAGCAGTGAACAATGGTTCACTTCCCAAGGAAAAAAGTGAAACATTTAATTTGGGCTGCCTTCTGTAGTACAAACTAGCCTGACATCAGTGTGTGCAGCTGTCAGCCCTCTGGATAGTACCCAATGAATAAATTCCACATGTAAGGTAAATGACTCTGTTACACAATGTATAAGTGCAGTAAACTTAGAGAAAGAGGACACATGATACAAGCTTTGGGCCCATTTTACACATATTTTTAGAGAGAGGGATAAAATGCCATTTATCACAACATTTTGATTAGGAATATAACAATAAATGTAAATAAAAATCACAACTATGGTTATTGCAACAAATGTATCATCGCTGCTTACTATAGAATCCCAATATAATGTGTGCAACCTATGTTAAACATGACAATGATGATATTCAATTTTGAATGCACATGCATATGTATCATATGCACAGCATTTGTGTTATAATGATTGTGAGTTTTCACATAAGTATGTGTTTCTGACAATATGTCTTGTGAAGTATGTATGTAACACAACCCACCATGTATTACTCCAGTTATACAACTGCATGCATCTGAAATGTATTTACAAACACAAATACTGCCTTTTACATAGCAATCCTGTCCAATGACTATAGAAAGTCACAGATATACAGACATATCATATATCTCCATTCATTCTTAAATTAGTATACCTCTAATAACCACATTAAAAATGTAAGATTTCTTGTCACACTGACAGTTAATAATCAAAGTTTAACATTTTTTCCTTTTTTCTCATGGGTTAAATTCCCAGGTGGTATTAGTCAACCTTACTAGTGTAGAAGTCCCAATAGCCCAATATGTCATAAGTAATATTATTGGTCCTAGAACCAACCATGATTATGACAAACATCATAAAGCATTTCATGTTTAATATTGGAACATGTCAGTAGTTTGAGCACCATACATGGCAAAATCTCACTTCCATATTTCACACCTTCTGTGTTTTTTTAATGTAAACCATGATAATGTGTCTGCTAAGCCCTTGCTGTGCTTCCAATTGCACAAATGCAACTGGCAAGGCTGTGCATCTTTGCACAGAAGCTGCTACATATGAGATCTGAATTGGGCCCCAGTTCAGACCCATATTTCTAGCTTGCATTCTGCAGACATGGCTGTAGTGATGCTATTCCATTTGTAGCACAATGGTGGGTTGTTGAGGAGTCCTGGATTTTTGTGACACTCCTCATGAAGTGCTACAGCTGAAGGCTGGTGCTGGGGGATTATATCAGGTCTCAGTATAAAGCCGAAGCTTGGAATAGCTTGGCCAAGGCTGTCTCCAGCACACCTAGCAGCCCACACTCTGGGGAGCAATGCTGTGACCACTACAGTGACATGTAATGGTGCAAGTGGGACCTCCTGAGTTGATGGGCAGATTAATTTAAGACTGTAAACACCCATTAGTTGGGTAAGTATACTGACCTATAACTTCTCTATGATATTGCATTAATTAGCCAGCTAACACAGTTATTCATGTATCTTTTTTTCTTCTCCACTGTACAGTTGCAGTAGAGATAGTAGAAAATCATGTGCCACAACAGGAAAGCCTTAGACTTAACTTGCCTCAAAGATGCATGTGTTAAGTATGCATCAAGTATGAATGCAAAGCAGAGAAGTATATTTAGTCCATAACTGTATCATCTTGATCAGGCATACCTAAACTTTTATATCCAGCCTGTTTGCCTTCTCCAATAGCTGTTAGTTTTTGCATTAGGCAATGAGTACATCAAATTAATTGTGTGTCGGTTCGATACCCAGAAACAGACATTAGATTTTTCACAGGATAGTATTACTAAGATATTAACTGCAATACTGCATGACATTACAAATTCAATATTTGCAAATGCAGTTATTAGCTTTGAAAGTATGTATCTAATACAGCATAGTCAAATAAATGATTTGTCATGTCATACCATTGTGATTTTTGACACACTAATGCCTTGCCATCATATTTGGATGTGGTAAAGGTGTTCATGTTTATTTCTAATATTGATTTATGTATTGAATTAAGAAAATAATATGACATGCCGTTGATCTAATTCTCTCTTTTTTGTCTTAAAGAATCATATATCTACCTTTCTCTTTTGTTTATTCATATATGGTTTTCTTAATACATTGCTGCTGACCAAAACACGACCACCAGCACAGGGAGCTAGACCAACCACTGGTGTTCGATGGCACCACCACAGGCAGCACACACACCCAACACATCTGGGACATAACTTGTCAATTTTGCCTTCACAACTTCTGCCCTTCTTGCTCCACCTGCGTCAGGTAGCTCTGCCCCAGCTGCAGATGCAGTGGTACCCTATGGGCATAATGGAATTGAAATCAGTAGATTTGAAATGGTCCTGTATCATATTGCCAAAATGATACCATGATGATGCCATGCCTGGCACTGACTTAGGCAAATGGCACAGGAGACAGTGTTGACAGTTCTGAGGGTGAGGAACAGATTCTGTCTGTTCACAAGCTGGATGTGGATGTGCCTCTGAAATCCCCTGCCAATTCGCAATCATGGTGTCTCCCAATCTTTTGTGTCCATCACCATACCTGTATGCTTTGTATGTCCTGTATGTCTGCACTTGCTACCTAACTTACCCTACTTACCTGACCCTCTAAATCCTAAGCACTTTTCTCAGCATTTCACTCTCTCAATCTCTCTCCAATTAATACATAAATAAATACATAAATAAATAAAATGGGCACCTGTCCCACAAAAATAAAATACAAGCATATATAGTTCTCCATTTTTCCTATGTATCATCTTGACACACTTGATTTTTAACAATTGGCTGTACAACATTATTTTGTTATTGTCACCCATCCCTTCTGTGGTCACTCTACAAAGTTATGAAATTGTATGTACATATCTACATTTATGTTGTGAAGAAGTGGCTAGCTATGGTGCTCTCCCACCATCCTGGAAATTTCTATATTCTATATTCTTTCCTGTGCCCTACCCTGTTCTTACCCCCCATTTTCACCACTGTCCTTTCAATTCCTTTTTCACATATTTAATCTCATCAAAAATAGAATCACTCGCAGCATACACATGACCAGGAATCACTCATCAAAAAGCTTACATTTTTTTGTCCTCAGTATTTGTGTGGAGGTTGGCATTAAACAGCAATACTAAGTGATGGTGAATGTCATTTAACATCATACGGTGCTGAATGTTATGTGACAAAAGCTGAAGATTTTAATTTAAGCTGCACTAGCAAAGTTCACTTTGTGCAAGTGTGCTATAGGAATACAGAGCAAAGGCAGTAATTTGAAATAGTTATTTGGATGCTGGATGTAATTAACTAAAAGTTCTTATGTTCAAAGGTAAGTATGAGGCTAGCTGTCCTTGTGGGCCATTTTAAGCCTAGCCAATTTCCCTTTCAAATGTAAGAATCATACTCTGTACTTTGTGTCTATAAGGTAAACACCTTAGTCATTACATCAAACCCCCAACCTAAACAAGTATTACTAGACCGTTGTTCCGCATCCAAATATGAACCAAGTTCAATACTGCTTAGCTTCCAAGAGCAGACTAGTCCAGGTTCAAACATACAAAAAAGCATAAACGCCAAGGTTCTAGTGTCCTAATAGACAGGCAGCTGTTTTTTGGACCACAGGCTTATGAGATCTATAAGAACCTGGATCAGAGGGGAAAAATTCATGCATAGTGTGAATCATTTCTTCTACTCTCTCTTCTTCCTAAGGGTTGGGAGGGTGGCTAATGGTTAAGGTGTTTGCCTAACAGGCACAAGGTGCAGGGTTTGAGTCTCACAAGGGATAATTGGCTAGGCTTAAAATGGCTTGCAGGGACAGTTAGCTTAGTACTAATCTATGAACCTAAGCATATTATGAATTACCCACGTAAAGGAATTACTTGAATAAACAGGGTCCATGTTATAAAAGGCCTGTAAAGGCAAACATATAAAAAGTATAAAACATTTTGCAGAGAGAACTGGCAAAATGACAAAGGGAGGCAGGTAGGCTAGCAAAAATCTGGCTTCTCAATGGCTCCTCAAAATATCACTTGTGGCTGTCCCATTTTATGCCACCCACCCACCTTTTGTACCCCAATTCTATCACCATTCAAATTTGGGAGGGAGACTAATTGCTTGACTGGAGAAGTTGAGGTCATTCTCATCTCACTGATGGATACTGGTCGACACTGCAAGGGGATATCATGTAGAGTTAAAGAAGAATGCCCATGTAAAAGCATACACCAAAGTCTCAGAAGACCAAGAGCACTTTATTGTACCTATTCTGCATTTGATGTTACAATAAGGAGCCATAGAAATCATCCACAGGTGACAAGAGAACAAAGGCTTTTACTCAAGCCTTTTCTTGGTTTCAGGAGTATAGTTGGTGGAGGCCCCAATATGGACTTGTCTAACTTGAGCAAGTTCCTTTCAGTACAAAAATTCAAAATGTAAACCCTCCAGGCTCCCTCCCTTGCCAAGTCCAACAGCATTTCTGGTCACCATGGTCTCAAAGGATGCTTATCTGCACGTCTCATTTTACAAGAGAAACAGGAGATTCCTGACAAAGGTTGGTCAATTCTCGTTCAACTCCTTGCCCTTTGGCTTGTCCCTTGCTCCATTAACTTTCACCATATATCTGCAACCAGTAATGACTGCAGCAGGACAAAGGGTATACTTATTTACCCCCATCTGGATAATTGCCTCCTGTAAACATCTGTTTCAGGTCTAAGGGACATTTCATTTGTCCAGCATTGTCTGCAAAAGCTAGGGTTCACCTTGAACTGTAGAAGTCAAATTTAGAACCTGCCCAGAGAGCAGTGTTCTTGGGACAGTTCTAGACACCAAGATATCAAGGTTATTCTTTCTCTGGAGAAAGCAACAGTTGCTATTGGTCTTGTATCAATTAATGCCTGAAAAAAAACTGTGTGGATGGGCATAGAGGTCCTCTGGGTTCTGGAGCATGTATCCCCAAACATTCTGATGGTACCAATGTTCTGCATACATATATAGAAAATTCAATGGTACCTTTGAAACCTGTGGGATTAGCATGCTCAATGAAAGGCCTATATCTTTCCAGCCCTGCCACCTTTAAAGTAACTGAGCTAGTGGATCTCTGGTATCAAAGAATACTGATGTGTACCATTCCTCAACCATCCGAGCCCACAAGCAGACCCTAACTAATGGATACTTCAGACCTGGTTTGGGGGTGCATTCTTACTGCCTAAAGGGTACACAGCACATGGACCAAGTCAGAAGCAAAGTGTCATTGAAATGTGAAAGATATGCTGGAAGTTTAGCATGCTTTGTGGATGTTCAAACATCTATGGGTTCCAGGTAGCCTGAGAATAATCATGTGGTATACCAGCAAGCAGGGAGACACACAACACTCCTGTCAGCTATGCTCAATGGCACTGAAAATATGGAAGATGACCATAAATCCTAGCACGATATTAAGGGTGGTATGTATTCCCACAAGGAACAACTTGATGGTGGGTCAGCTGAGCAGACCTTTGTCAGCCCCCATTCAGTAGGCACTGTACAGACAGCTTTTCCTTTCACAGATTCAGAAATGGGGAAGCCTGAATTTGATCTCTGTGCTTCCGAGAACTTACAGGTCAAACTTTAGAGTTGGAACACCTTAACCAAAAAACTTATTCAATAAAGGCATTCTCCATCAGCTAGAGGGGCAAATCTTTTTTTGCCTTCCCTGTCTGCCCTGATCCCAAGAGTGATACAGCAAGTACAATAAGAGCATACCATAATGTTTTAATTGTCCCTCTCTGGCACTGGCAACACTTGTTCTCCCACCTTCTCTTCATGGCCAGAGAAGATTCCATGGTTTCACCCAAATGAGTGGGCTTGCCCACAACAGGAAGGCACACTCGTACACCCATGGCTCAAGGTTTTTAGACCAGCAGCCTGAAAGATTTAACATTGTTACCCTGTAAACAATAGTTGTCTGAAGAAGTGCAGATTATAACAAGGGAGGCTAGGAAAATGAGTACTAGAAAACTGCATCTGGCAAAGTGGAAAAAAATCATCCCTATGGAACCAAAGTTTTGGATCTTATCCCTACTGAAGCAGATATACCAAGGGGTCCTGTAAGACTTGACAAGAGTTGTTTCACATGGACTTAGCCTATACCTCATAAAGGCCTTCCTGTCAGCTGTAGCGGTATGTCTGTTACCTCTGGATCCACATTTCTCTTCCAGAAAAGAAGTTAATTGTTTTTTTGAAAGGAGATTTGCACCCCAGAGCTCCAAACAGGTCAATAGTAGCACTCTGGGACCTGAAATTCACATTGGAAGAACTGATGTTACCTCTGACCAGTAGATTCAGCCCAAATAAATTTATTTTCACAGAAGATTGTATTTCTGGTGGTGATCACCTCAGCTAGCTACCATATAAAATTATGTGAATTACATAGTTTACAGTCTGATTTAATCTATGTGGGCAGTATTTAGAGACACTGTACACATTATTCACCAAATGATTTCTAGTCATACAATCCATTGCTAGGTACAGGCAAGGATTAGTGATATGTTTACTAAGGAAAATGGAAGGCATGCCAGTATTTTGAATAATTTGTCCACAAATGTCGACAACCCTGTGTAACAGTAACAATGGCATACCACATTTAGGTGCACAGCAGACACACCACTAGTATCATGTGATTAAAGCAACTGTTCATTACTGTTATGACAAAGGCCATATCTCAGTGACACAACACAGAAA
Source organism: Protopterus annectens (assembly GCF_019279795.1). Taxonomy (NCBI): domain Eukaryota; kingdom Metazoa; phylum Chordata; order Ceratodontiformes; family Protopteridae; genus Protopterus; species Protopterus annectens. The sequence goes on along the minus strand of NC_056746.1, from coordinate 1,573,067,256 downwards.
GATAAACAACAACACTGTTGTTTCATCCCTTCTAAACAACAGACACTATTGTACTAGTCACAGATTTTGAAGCATAGTTTTACATGTCAAGTTATATTGGCACATCCATTGAGGTACCATGAAGCCTGTTTCAGTATGCATACAGGACCAACAAAAAGAAAAGTATACCTGTCATCATACATACTCAGGTAATATGCAAGACTTACAGAACCTAATCACCAATCATACACATATATCACTGGCAGCCATAAAAGCAGAATGAACATACTTGTATTACATTAAACATGTAATGTAAATGTTCACAAGTACTGTGGTATCATGACAACTCCCCCTCCAAAAAAAAAAAAAAAAAGCATTAGGACACATATGTGCTACAAATCAGTCTATAATAAGCAGTTACTAAACATTATTGGGTAACAAGCTATAGGCTGCAGTGATCAAACTATAGTCATTATATACATGAATATGTTAGAACAAAAGGAACATATTACTTATGTGTATCTGTGTACATTTTCAAAGGTAAATCCCACCCTGTCCGGTATTGTTATGTCAGGTGGTTATGTACATGAAAACATCTGTACAATGTACATTTCTAACATATTGTAATAAAATACATGCACTCACAGTATGTATTGTAACACAATTTAATCAGGGTATTCTCTACACAAACTCATATTGGCCTCATGTGACAGGAATCAAACATATATGCCCACATAAGTCCCTGGTTATCTTGAAAGCATTCCTTGAGTACAAAACCTTACATTAAACTACAATAGGACATCAACACATTGTGAAGGGGTAACATACAACCACTGCATCTGAAACTTTGTAGCATAATAAGTAACCATTATACAGCAGTGGTATGGATTGCAAAGTGTTCATTCATGGTACAATAAAAAGGTTCCATGCTTCTAATGCACCACTGACAATGACGAGAGGACAGTATTGCTCCCCTCTGTACATGTGCAGAATAACAAAATGCCCTGAGCTGCCAATGTATTTCCCAAACAGCAAACAACGCTTCCCCATATGTGTCCCTGCAGTATAACAAAAGGTTCCACAGAGCTGATGTACTCCTGATAGTGAACAGGACACATCACTGTGTCTCGTATGCCCCAGCAGTAAAACAGAAGGCATGCACTGTCAACACAGCCCATTGATGAACAGGGACATCTCTGCCCTAAGTGTGCCTGTGCAGTGTAATGAAAACCTCTGATCTGACCACACCCCCTCACAATGAAGAAGGACATCACTGCCTCATGTGTGTCCCTGTAATGATAACAAAACAAACTGTACAAACAGTGCAACACCTCATACAAGATGGGGGAATGTCATCACTATGGCCCATGCAGTGAAATAGGAAGTACACACACTACCTACAACCAGGGGTAACACTAAATAATTGCACAAAGTAAAGACACTTTAAAACACAACTACATACATGTAGCATTCATTACTGAACGTTACACAACTCCTCTTTTATCATTGCTATATTAATACTACTTCCCTGAGGTCCTAGCGAGATTGCTGTGCTCTTATATTCCACCCTTTATAGTCTGCAAAATAAATAAAAGAATTCTTTTTACACAAATGAACTTGTTTATTCAATGAGTGATACATATCTGACAATAGCGATGCAGATATACACCTAGCAAAGGCCTGGAAGAAATTATCTGTTTCCCCTCAGACAGGTGAGAGAGATGATCAAGCTTCTGGTCTGAGGTGTACAGTTAATTTGTATCAGCACAGGTCTCTTCTTCTTGGCGTACTAGTGGTGCATATGAGGCAGCAACGTATCCTTCTTCTTGGTTTCAACAGACTGGTGTGCAATTATCTGTAATGTATAAACCTCCAGCATTCCCCTTCTTACAGATTAAGAATTATTGCCATTTTTCTTAGGCATGCTCTCAGCATTATGTTGCCTGTTCAGATTTAGAATTGTTTTAAGTATGTGCACACACCATGGCTGTCAAGTACAAAGCTGCAGTGTAAACATCCATATGAGTGACTTTATCATCTCTTATTCCTTTGATGATGCAACTATGTGTCACACTCACCTGAAGGAGGGTTATAAAAAATTCAGTTAATTTTGTTGCATCTATGTTGCTAACCAGCTAATTGCAAGAATAAGCATTACAAAATGAATTCATTTTTCACAAGTAAAAGCAATATTGTGATGTGTTTGTTTATCCTTTGTTGGTCCAAAAAATCGGAATGTGTATTTGATGTTTATGGCATACACCCAACAAAGTGTGCTTGTAAGAGGACTGAAGTGCAATCACAGTATTCACTAGTCTGCAAAATGCGGTCCTGGTAGTCCTGAATCTGTTGGAGTGGTTATGGCAGAGAGATGTTATAGTGACAGTCTACTGTAGCACGAGACATTTGATGTTTGTGTGTGTGTGCAAACAGCAAGACTATTTTTGTGTGTGTGAATGTATAATGTGCTATCATGCATCAGTGTGAGCTTTGCTATGACTGGACTTACTCCACATGGTTCACTTGGAATACCTTACTACACAGCTTCTCCCACATTCCCACTGCGCTGTGTCACCATTTTTTAAACAAAGTACTGCCATTTATTCTAATTGTGTATGTGAGTGCAGCATGGAATTCATATCACATTACCTCCATAACGCACTGCAATCAGGTGCTTTGGTAAGGATGCTGTGGCAAATGACAGAGAGATATCCACAGTGACATGGAATGAGTTTACCTGCCCATTTTAGTAATGCATGTAGGGGGCAAAATATGCACCTTTATGCAACCATGAAAATCATCTGTAAACATTAATAATGCATGTACTACTTGTTTGCTACTGGGGAAGATAGCTGACCCCAAAAGCTAAAGCTTAACCTATCAAAGAAGGAAAATGCTGTCCCTCTCAGTGCAATGTGCTAGGACCAGCACTACTTGGATATTGTTATGGCTGAAAGATGAGTGATGGATGTTGTGCTGAGGTCTTGGCCTGGATGGATCATATTAGAAAATAGATGGAACGTGAAAGATGTACTGAATAAATCTAAGAAAAAAAACTTGTGTGATCAGGTTGCTCGAGCAGAGTGGACAAGCTAAAATATTTATAGATTCAGACACACCCAAGATGAAGAAATGCTTGTGAGAACATCCACTAAAAAGAACAAGGCTAAAAGGGCTGATAGCAGTGTCATTAATCTTAAATGTTTGAAACGTATGTCCCTGACCCTTTAAAGTGCACATGCATATGTACTGTATGGAGAGCAGTAATTATGCTCCGAAATTTGGAAAAAAACAAATCACTTAAGCATTAAAGTGTCATGAGACCTGATATTAACAATTGTTAAACATCCCCTGCTTAAGTTAAGAGTCTAGTGCTAGGCAGTCAAATCTGCCAAAACAAAACAGTGTAAGAAACTTCTCTGTGCGGAAGATTTTCAGTCCATATATCTCTGGTTAATCACTGTATATTAATCAGATCAGACAATAGTAGTAGAAGTGGCAAACTTAAACTCATCTTAAGTCAAAACAAAACAAAACAAAAAAATTATAATAGAAAATATATAATTGTACAGCATTACTAAGTATTTGAAAGTAATCCAAGCAAGGCAGGCAGTCTGTTTCCATTCGAAAATCCTTTATTAAGTACACAGACAAGCGATCCAAGTAAAACAAAAATAGAGTAATAATTTCCTCACAAGCTTTCTAAATATATATGTATATATATATATATATATATATATATATATATATATACCTTTTATCAGGCATGGGAGTGGTTTATTGTGCTGTAAAACAAAGTGTTATTGGTACACGTTAAATTCACATCCCTTCCCCCATCAGTGTGACATTTGAGCTGGTCCTGCTAGTACTGACCAGTAAATGACAGCAGTAGTACTGCTGTTTGAAGGGATAATGTGTCCTTCCCTCTTACAAACTTAGAAAGTAACTAGAATAATAAGATGTGTTCGTTGGAATTTTTTTCTAAAAGTTACCAATTCTGAAACTGAAATGTATGTCACTATTCAGAGATCTCAACCCTCTTTGGTTTGTCAACCACAGACTTTATGAAGAACAAGTCAAACAAATGAGGCAAATTCTAGACATTTTGTGAAAATCTGGACTGTTGAGATGCATGAAAGGTGAATGTAAACATATCAGAAAATGTGACACTGCCTTTCTGACAGTATACCCCCTAAGTACTTTTCAACTTTGGAAGCCATTAAGACACTGCATTTTTTGTAACTAGCAGTACATGGAGCAGATAAAGTTCCATGCACTACAGAGAATTATGTTTGAGTCACCAATCATAACTTTTTGTATTCTTGGCATACATGTCAAAAACACATAATAAACAGGTTATGATCAGTGACCCGGTCATAATCCTTTATGTTAGGCACTCCAGTACTTTCCATGTGAAGGACATCAACCCCCCCCCCCCCACACACACACACACTTATTTTAATATACTAATTCCATACTCATATGCATTTGGGAAAAAGAAGAAACTCCATGTAAGGGTGCCCCGAACAGGCATATGAACTGCAGTCTCACAGTCATCTTCTATAACTACAAACACATCAGGAAGAAGAAACAATGAGGAGATATAATGGGAAGTTAGTACTTAATGAACTGTATGTCACGTATTAGTAGGGAAACTCTTGTTGGTCCTCCTGCTGAGGGTGTTGCTGCATGGCTTTGATAGGGACTTGCATGGTGGCATGCCACAAGCATTAGGTTTGTCATTTATCAATATTCCCAAAACTGTATTCCCAAATCACAGCACCAAATTCACGTTTATATCACGTTATCAAAAGATGAAAATAGCGAACATTATTTCATCGGCCCCAAAACATCTAAACATGAAAATATCGAACATTCAGAACAGCAAATCTTTTCCCATGGAAAAAATCCACTGCTCCAAAAGACATACACACAACCCAAGCACATCAAGCAAACAGCAACTACATACATACACTTAAATTCCTACATCTAACGCTACACTAAACTAAACATACACTACTATCTACCCACTTACCTTAACCCAAACCCTAACCCTAAGGTCCGTCACCATTGCACACTCACCTAACCTGCGCCCTTACCCTAACTCACTTAAACTGCCCCTAACCCTAAAGTCTGTCACTATCGCACACACGCCTAACCCGCGCCCTAACCCTAACTCACTTAACCCACCCCTAACCCTAATGTACAAACAATCGCACACTTACCTGAACCCAACCAGTAACTTTCCACCACAGCGCTAAGAATAGTGAAGCCACAGAAATGGCCAACCGAATTCTTTCCCAAGGAAAGAATTCGCTGTTCTGCATTTTTGCTATACTTAGCGTTCACTGAATAGTTTTCGATATTAGAACATTCGAAGTTTTAATACTTCAATGCTCTGATATAGACCTCCAAATACAGCCAGTAGTGACAGCTGTTATTCTTCACCAGATGTGCACAGATGTAGCATCACCCAGTGTAACCAAAACATACATGAGGAGGATTCTGAGCCTGGTTATGGTGGTGGAATTACAGTACAATCTAGCAGTTTTAATGTCTTCAGGAATTCTAGGACTGATGATGCCATTCTTTGGACTGTGATTGTGGATAGAGTTGCCTGATAATGTGGGTGACAGCCAGCCTGCATGGGTCTTACAAATGCAGCACACAATTTGATGACAGCAATCAGGACACTGATCATTCACAAAGGTGACCTGTTGTGGCATATGATCTGCCTGGCAGTGCTACTGAACATATGCTGGCAAATTTTGTGACCATATTTCAAGACAGGGTGCAACAAATCATGTCTTACCAACTGACGTGTTTAAAATTCAGTCAAATGATATAAAAAGGTAATGGAAAGGTAAACAAAGTTTGTGGCAGAACAAATGTGTGTATATATATATATATATATATATATATATATATATATATATATATATATATATCTGTTCTATCTGACATGCAAGCTGTTATCTCTTCTATCTGACATGGAAGCTGTAAATTACAAGGAATTGGTGTTCTGTTGTTGCTTACTACACAGCTGTTTTCTGCCACTGAAGTTGGGGCACACGAATCACCCACAAAACAATGTTTCGATCATGCTGCTGCCCCTCCATATCTTGTAGAAACTCTGATCATTATGAAGCTGCTGCTGTAATTTTTTTCTTTCATTCTTCTTAATCATAGCTCTTTTTTTCTACATGCCTTCAACAACGTATCTATATTGTTATCATTATTTAAGTATACATCATGTAATTCTGACCTCTGAATATTTGAAATGTATTCCTAACGCCTTGAGTTGGGCATCAGTGAGAACCTGCAAATATAAAAAAGCATCTGATATTAATAAAATTCTCCTCCTCCCTTACAAAAATAAACTTTTTTTCAGAGTTTCAGGATTTTAATCAGATGTTTGACTATAATCTTAGTCAAGATAACATACAGGAAATTAAAAGTCTTTATTTCAAATTGAAAGTTTCCCATCATCGATGTGAAAAAAATAGTCTGATTAATCTATGGAGGCTATTGGACCCCCGACTGTGATACGAAACGAAGTTTTATTAATTCTTTCATTTGTGAAGTCTGTGGTAGCAGAGATACTTCTATCAGACATATATTTTGAGATTATATGACAGTTATTAATTTATGGAACTGTCTATGGTCTATGCTGTACACAGCATTGGGTTTACAAATTCTGAGGAAAATTAAATCTTATTTAACCTATTTTCTAGAGAATGTTTAAAGACAACTAAAGTTCCCATACATTGCTTGTCTCAATTAGTAATAATAGTTTGTGTGTACATTCCATCAGAATGGAAAACAACCCTTTTGCTTAAATGGGAGGACTTACATGCATGGAACAAAAAATGGTTCCAGATTATTTATTTTATTTATTGTCATTTGTTTACTGGGAAAGTCCAACTGAGCAGCGTTCCTTTTCAGTGGCGGCCCAGGGAGAAAAGCTCCATTACAAAGATATCATGGACTTCATTTGCATTATTTCATCATTTACAATCAGTTTTATTCATGAGCAACAGTTCCATTATTCAGACATTCTTAGCATTGTTTATATAATTTACAAACAGTTTTAATGAAAAATATCAAGTACACGGGGTGTTTACTAGTACTTTTTTAATACAGGGAAGTATATGGAGTGCAATATCATTGGTATGCATAGATTGTCTAGGGTTTATGTAAGAATGTTTGCTACTATAAAGATTAATTTAAAATCTAGAACACAGAAAGATAAAATAAAGATTTAGAGCAGCCCAGAAAAAGGAAGGAGGAAAGGAGGCAAAATAAAGGTAAAGGAGATGAGATGAGATGATAGAGGAGAGTGTAGTCATGATAATATTATTTTAAGTTTTGTGCAGCAGAGTTCTGGCATGAATTCATATAGTTATATTAGTAGCATTTTAACCAGGGATAAAAAATGAACAAGCACAGGAATCTCTCTAGTTCAAACCTCACCAACAAAAGGGTTGAGGAAAAAATAAAAAAAAACAGAAAAACTAGTAGTTTAAAACATTGTTGATGAGCTCAATTATAATAATTTCTGAAAATCATGAAACCCAAGTAGTGTTCCAAAGCAACAAGCCTTTATTCCGCACAGTCTTAGGATTATTGCTTTGGAACACTACCTAGGTTTCATGATTTTTGGAAATTATTGTGACTGAGCTCATCAACAAAGTTTTAAGTCTACTAGTTTTTCTGTTTATTTATTTATTCATTTTTTATTTTACTTTAACCAGGGATGGTACACGTGCAGAGCCATTAATCTATTAGGTGCTGCCTCAGTTGGTATTTAAAGTCTTTCATGTTGCAGACTGTTCTTTTTTTCCCAACTTTTATTTTATTGCATTTTTCAACATTTAATGTACAAAAATATACAACAGTGTATACAACTAATGCATTGGCAGTACATGTTATGAATACTGACTCGACACATAGTTTTAAGTTTTTAATTTTACAAGTTCTCATTTGTTCCAATAGAGGGGGTGATACAGAGAATCAAACAGAGACAGCTGAGCAAAAGTGGATCCTCTTGTTAAATGCAGAAAAACATACTGGGTTGAACAATATGTTTTCTTTAAAACCCTTTTTGAAAGCACACCCTCTTAAACAGTAGTTATACACTACTTTATAATCAGTTTTTGTTTTTAACATACCATTTGTTTTTAAGATGTCTTTTATAAATTTGTTTTTAAGATGTCTTTTATAAAATTAGCTTAGTTAATTGGTTAATGATTTTAAGCTGTGATGGTAAGCTACTATTTAAATGAATGTTTTTAGCAAGTACAATTGTCTGAAGAAGTGACCTGTGAGTTGTGAAAGCGCTCATCTTTGCTTTTTTGTTGTTTTATTAAAGTTTCTGCTCTGTAAGTCTACGTGCAGTTTATACTTTAACTTTGATATGACAATTAAAAAATTAATGCCTTTTAACTTCTAGTCTTGAATTAACCAAATTCTAGTGTCTAAAGAGGTTCACATGTGCATATAAATTGAATGTTTGGAGTAAGACAGGCATAAATTTAAAAATAAGTGGTGAGTAACAAGATCCATTTACAGATAACGTATACAACTATTTACATATAGTGCTACAAGTTTTTAAAGTTAGTGAATAATTACTTCATTACTATGAAAGTCAGAAATGAAACTATCAGAGACTATTATCTGTTAAAACCTCATAAGGAAGAGACTTCCAAAAACTACGTAGGGACTGGTTGACAGATGTGTTCATGGTATAACTTATTTCAAAATGTGTTCTAGGATAAGATTTCAAAAATTGAGACATTTTATGCACTTATTTCTATTACCTGTAATCAGTTTGTGACATATGATATATTTAGAGGCCATGTTAGTAAAACCCTTCCACTCTGTTTTTGACCTATCAAGCCAGTTTTGAGTGATGTACAGTTTGGCTAACATAAACAGAGCAATCAGGATATTCAAGTCAGATCTGGGCATATCGACGAGACTCACATGCAATATAGCAAATTCCCAAGATAGGGTGAATTTCCCGTCGCCCATTTTCTGAAGTTTGATCCTTAATGAATTTCATAGGTTCTGTGCATATTTACAGTACCAGAGAATATGCAAAAGGTCCGCCAGCTGCGATGGACAAAAAGGGCAAAGAGGAGAAATGCTTGGGAAGAATTTATTTAGATGTTCTGGTGTATAGTAGGCATTATTGTTTATCATTAACTGGGTATAGACAAGCTTCTTGAATGGGGAAAATTTGTTTGTGTTATTAAAGGCACGAGAGAATTAAACATCGGTTAAATTAGGTGTTTTGACCGTTCAATAGTGAGAGTATGTAAGAGAAGACTGGTATTTAATAGCAGAGATTAGCTTGTATGAAGTTGATAACATCTTGTTTTTGATTTTTAAAAATGTTCTTAGGGATTGTGCAAGATTTACTTCTTCCACTACACCATCTGAGATGCCTCTAATAGAAGACACTAGTTCTTTAATTTGCCTCAGTATTGTGGTATATTTGTTACTTAGGTTAAGATTAATTTTAATATTGCTTAAGAAGTTGTCCTGTAGTCTATAAAAGTCCCAGACAGTATAGCTTTTTGATTTGGGGAAATTGGTCTAAGTTTACCATTTTGTTGCCTAATTTCAGGTTTGAATTTAAATGGACTGGTTGCAGAAGGACAAGTGCATTCTCCATGTAAAAAGGAAAGGAGATTTTGAAATGATGTGATTTTATGTTTGATTAGATTATGTATTTTAGTGTCCTTTAGTATGAATTTATCCATGAAAGGTAAGGATTTAGGGTTTATGTTAAGTGCTTTGACATGAGCATACCATAGTTTGATCCATTGTAGGGATTGGGTAAGTTATTGGAGTTATGGTCAGCAATTAAAAGCATTCAATTAGCACATAGTTCTTCTTTTGGCTTTTCTCGGTTAGGGGTCGCCACAGCGGATCTCTGGTCTGCTAATGATTTTCAGTATATTTTTTACAAGTGCTGAGGTGCCAGCTCAACGCTCAACCTTCAACGAAGGCATGCCTATTCTATGCATGTCTTTCGAACGCCACTCGACCACAGGGAGGGCATGCAGACTCCACAAAGAAGGTGCTCCGGCTGAGAATCGAATGGGAGAACCTCTTGCTGTGAGGCAACAACGCTACCACTGCACGTCATAATATAACTTGAAATCCAATAGACCCAATCCTCCCTTGCTTTTTGGGAGCATTAGTTTTGATAGAGCAATTCTTGGGGTTTTTGGAAACCAGATAAATTTAGTTAGAGTTTTATTGATTCTCGTAAAAAAATTCATAGGGATAATAGAGTTGGTTACATTAAATTGGTATAAAATTTTGGGAAGGATATTCATTTTAATCACTGCTACTCTGGACAAGACAGGAAGCTTCATGTTTTTCCGTCTATCCAGGTCATGTTCAATATCTGACCAAGTTTTATGAAGGTTATTTTGAAAGGAATTCTTTTGATTATGTTCAAACCTTATACCTAAGTACTGGAAAGCATATTTTAATTTAATTGCAGTGTCTGGAAAAAGAGGCGAGTTGTGTCCTATTTGGTTAATTGGGAAGATAAGCAATTTGGAGGGGTTGGCTTCCTAGTTAGAGGCTTTTGAGAAGATATCAATAGTTTTCAAGATTTTATTTAAATCAGTGTTAGGTTATTGGAAGTATATATTGAGGTCATCAGCAAAGCTGATAATAGCAGGTTGTTATTCAATACTCTGGAAATATGATGAAAGGTTTTCTTTGATAGACAGATAAATAAATAGGGGTTCAATATAAATGTTAAATAGATATGGCGAAAGGGGGCAACCTTGCCTTGTACCATTAATTAATTTTATCCTGTTAGAGCAGGATTTGTTAATGAATAGTATGATATATGAAGAGTTATAAAGTATTTTAATTATGTTTATGAATGCGCTTGGAATATTGAAATGCTGTAGAGTCAAGAACAAAAAGTCCAAGTTAACTCTGTTGAATGCCTTAGTGGCATCAAGTGCTAGAATATATCTGGGCAGCTTCTCCTTTGCCAAACTCTGCATAGCTGCATCCAATGTGAAGATGTTATCGCAAATCTGTCTCTCCTTCATTAAACCTGATTGTTCTGGGGATATAATTGTGGGTAAAACCTTTTAAGTCTATTTGCTAATTTTGTGGAAAGGATTTTTATATCAATGTTTATAAGAGATATTGGCCTTTAGTTTGTTGGACTAGTTTTGTCAGTGTTGGGTTTATGAATAAAGATAGTTTTGGAATTGTTCGGGTACAAATCTTTGAAACCAAATTTGCTAATGTGATTGAAGACTTTAAGAAGGATAGGGATCAGTTTGGGAGCAAATGTTTTGTAGAGGTTTGATGTAAAGCCATCAGGACCTGGGGCCTTGTTTCTATGTAGGCTTTTAATTGCATCAGCAACTTCTTCTTGTATGAAGGGGGCTTCCAAGAGCTCAACGTGATGTTTTTCTATCTTTGGAAATTTAATATTATTAAGGAAAGTGTTATAGGTCTCTGAGGAGAGTGTATCTTGGGATCCATATAGTTTCCTATATATCTTTTCAAGATTCCACTTTGAAATCTCAAAAGCTCAAAATCTTGAAATTCAAAAGACTGAGTCCAAAATCTCGAAAGTTCAAAATACTGAAAGCTCATAATACTATAGCATAATATAGAAAAAAATACAGGACACCAACACTTACTATACTCCAGCCCAAGTACATACATAAACAAATAAACAAACAAAACACAAACCATATTAGTCTACTCTAACTTTAAGCAGGGGGGAGCCCCCCTGCACCACCACTCCATGTTACTTAAATATATCAACCCTGAGATCGCACTTCACTACACTAAGATGAGTTATGTTGTAGTATAGCAAATTAAAAGGGAACATGACTAAGGTTACAACAATTTAAGTAGCAGGAGGTGGAAAAGAGTATTATGTTTCTGTATGTAGTTGTGCTAGAATATAGTAAGTGATGGTGCGCTGTGTTTTTTTGATATTATGAGATTCAGTATTTTGAGTTTTCAGTATTTTGAACTTTTGAAATTTTGGACTCAGTCTTTTGAATTTCGAGATTTTGAGCTTTCAAGATTTCAAAGTGGACACTTTTCAAATATAAGCAGTATTTCTTGGTTGGTAATGAACAGTTTAATTTGTGAGATCACTGGGTGGTTTTAATGAATGTTTATAAGTCTAACAAGTAAATTTGAGTTGTTGTGCCCATTCTGAATAATAAGTGAGGTATTTCATTTCCAGGAAAGAGAGGTTTTGTGAGTGGAGTAGGTATAACTCCTTTCGTTGGTTTAAAACTTTGTTTTCTAACTCTGGTGTGAAGGTCACTTGAAGTGATTTTTCAGTTTCCTGGATTTTGTGTTTTATACTAGTTTCTTTTTGTTTAGAGAGTTTTTTTTATAATATGAGGCTTTCTGCATCAGCAGACCCCTGATTTTGGCTTTACTAGCCACCCACAAAACGTCTAGTGTAATGTCCAAGGTTGAAAGACTGGTTTTCAATTCTTCTAGTTCCTTATTAATTTCTTCTACAACTTCCTCTTTATCGAGGAGATTTGGATTTAAAGGCCAAGTCTGGAAGTTGCTAGCTTTTTTGGTGTTTTTCTGAGGGATAATTTTTAGGATTATCTTAGAATGGTCAGAGAAGAATCTAGGGATGGCTGAGTACATAGTCTCTTTATTTAGTAGGGAGTATGAGATCAGGATAAAATCAGTGCTGTACCATGATTTATAACATGGAGTAGAATGTGTATTTACCACTTGGGTTAGAAGGACCTGTCGAGTAAAAAGGATCAAATAGATTAAAGTCTAGAATTAGATCGTCCAAGGCCTGCAATGCCTGAGCATTGTGTGACTTGTTTCTGCTTGATCTAGTCTTTAAAGGGTCAGTGATGGTGTTCCAGTCCCCCCCAACACATAGTCATGGTGAGGGAATTTTAATAGTAAGTTACAGATGTGCATGATAAATTTGTGTTGATTTGCACAAGGACCATATACATTTAGAAAGAATACTGGTCTACAGGATATAGAGTTTGTACAGCGAAAATAACACCACCTTTCCAAGTTGTCAGACCCGTAATCAAGAATAGTCTCATTGAATGTGTTTTTGATAAGTATAGCTACTCCTTTTGAATTAGTCTTACTACCAGAAGCAATAATTAAGGTTATCCAAGTTTTATCTCTATCTTTATTCCAATCATCATTAAGTAAGTGCGTTTCTTATAGAAGAATAATATTTGCATGTGTTTGATAGAGTAAATGTAAAAGTACTTTATTTTTCTTCTTATCCTGTAGACCTTTGATATTCCATGAGTCTATCTCCCACATTCTCTACTTTTAAATGTGGTCCATAATATTAGGAAATTAAATCTTGGAAGTCCCTTCCTCACAATGCAGTTAAAGATATAAGTACAGAGGCTCAGTGTTTTTATATGTTCTATAGCACTAAAGTCTCTCAGAACTACTACTGTGCCTGACCACATGACTACTACAACTGAGAGAGAGTTTGACAAGATAAGAATGTCAGCTGACTTACTAATTTTTAAACTGGAGTTAATAAAACAGTAATAAAAAAACATAACATTTATATTAAAAACAACAATATATACATGTTCAAATAAGCTCAAGATGTGAAGTACCACACAATCAAAACACTCTGCTACTATACTCCATTTTACATGTTCCTAATGCATACTCTTTGTATGAAAAAGTTAATACTTCCATAACTGAGTTAAAACAGGAATAGTTGCCGCCTATGAAGGAGGTGACAGCAAAATGCTATTATATAAAAGCCTAGTCTCTTTATTGCAGATAACAGAAGCAATACAAAATACATTAATTTATGAAAGACGACTGACTGAATGAAGTTTTCATGAACTTCACCTATGAGATTAAGTTACTCCCCCGGATTCATTATCCTTCTGTGCAGGGCTAGCTTAGTTCTGCATGGAAGTGGCCGTTTAGGAGCAAGACAGCAGCGTGCCATGCATATTAATGAAGGCACACTGCCTGAGCTCCTAAACGTACATGGAGCGTGTATGAGTATAGGGGGCATGTCTGAGAGCAGAGCTCTCAAAATATACATGCCCCTGCAATGAAGAACAGCAGAGTATGAATAAAAGAATGAGCGAGACTGCTCATAGGTGTTCACATGCCCCCAGCAACATCCCCCCACATTTACAAGAGCAATAGTTAAAACATAAAATATAACGTTTTTTTGTTTTTATGAAACAGATTCAATGTAACCATAGGTGTGCGGGTTTGCCCATTGCTTAGCTACAGTTAATGCAGCTTAAATGGCACAAGAGGATAAAAAGCAAGATATATGCAAATGAAGCAGTACAGCAGTAGTGTAGTGGGCAGAGCATTCACCTTCTGAGCAGTCATTCCTGGTTCGAGTCCCAGTACAATCCATTTCCCATGTCAAATCACTGTATGATCAATTTATTTTGTTGCATAACCTACGATAACATATATTTACAACATTTATATATTTATAACATATATTTGTGAACTGGAGTTCTGCATTAAATGCAGATGTGAGGTGTCATTGTCATAATGTTGCAAAGTCCACACATAATCACAAGTGCCCCATACAGTATATGTACATGGGAATCAGGGATACAAACAGAAGGTAAAATGTGTAATGAATGATAACTCCATACAGTTTCCAAATCCACCACCTTCCCAAGAACCAGTAGACATTACTGTCTAAATTAGTGTGGTGGTAAGCGGGAGTAAGCACTAATAAGCAAATGTAAGCTATTAAGCAGTAGTAAGTAGGAGTAAACATATGTAAGCAGTAGTAAGTGAGTTTAAGCCCATTTGTGCTGGGGTAAGCAATGAGTACATAGGTTAAGCAATATTGAAGCTAACTCTCTGTAAGCATGTTACACCAAAGGCTAGCATAGCTTACCCTCACGTAAACCCACGCAAACCCGCTTACAATTGCTTAAAAGTGCCTTAATTACTCTGTATGCAACAATTGCTGTTCTGGCCAGAAACAAAATAAACAGCCTTTGCAGGTCTTGAACCCAGGACCCTGTACACTATAGTCACAGTAGTTAACCACTAAGGCATCACAGCAGTGCATAAGATTGAGGTTTCACCAAACAGACCCTCACTATAGGAAATGCAAACTGAACATGTGAAAGGAATTTAGATACAGTCTTATGTTGCATAACCTACTACATAACATAAATATGTGAAATGGAGTACTGCATTAAGCTCAGATGTGAGGTGTCATTGTAATAAAGTGTTGAAATCCTCTTATAGACACAAGGACCCCATACAGTGTACGTACACATGAATCATGGATACCAAACACATATATAACATGTAATGAATAATAAATCAATGCCACAATGCAAATATAATGCAATTTAAATATTAAGCAATGCTAAGCATTGCACAGCCCAGCTTAGTAGGTGTAAGCAATGTGTAGGCCAGCTAACTCAGTCTGCCCATTGGTATACCCCTTTAAGCAATGCAAACCTTAGGTAAGCAGGTTTGTCCATAGCTTAGCCTTTTTAAAACTGCCCAATCACAGCAAAGTGCGGGAAACTGGCCCTATTTAAACTCAACAGGCGGGAATACATCTCATAACTGGTTGTAGCTTCCCCTTGTAGGCACTATGTCAGGAATGGGAGAGGGTGTGCACTTTTGGGTGCAGTGCTAGGGCATCCAGGACTCCAGAGTCATGGCAGGACTCCTTGTGAAAGACCATGACTTGAGACTGCTGCAGGGCCAGTACAAGGGTTCCCAATACAAAGTGAAGGCCTGGGACTGTCTCACCCATGACCTCACCAGTGCCACTGGCATACCTCAAATTGGTGAGCAGGTCAGGCATCACTATGCCGACCTGAAGTGGTGAAAGAGGGATCTCTTGGATCAGTGGATCCAAAAGGCTAGGAGGACAGGGGAGGTCCCAGCTATGTGTAAGTATCAGTCCACTACCTGTTTAATAATTGCCAGCTCATGTATATTATGGATAGGTATGGCAAAATATTCCTCTTATGTCTTTCACAGTGGTGAGTGAGCAGGCTATGAACCAGGAGACCCATGGATGTTGCTTGGAGTGGTTGCGACGCGAGGCAGGTTAGTAATACTCTTGCATGTACTGTCATAGGAAATAAATCTAAAAGTAGTAGTAAGTTAATTGCCTGTATAAAACCTGTATTGTTTAAGGCATGTACTGCATACACCAGAGAATATGGCAGAAAGAGTCTCATATAGGTTGCATGTAAATAAAAGCATAATAGCCTGTCAATAAAGGTCTAACTGGTGGACTGCATGTGTTTACTCTGGTATCATATGGCAATGTAGATTTGCAATCACTTAATAGTACTGTTGTATTAAGCACTGTTACCCACACTGTGCAACATAAATAAAATGTGTAGGAATGTCTGTATATGACTGGTGTAATCCCAATAGGTCAGCTAGTACAACTGAGAGAGACATAGACAGAAAACAGTGAAAAGACAAACAGCAAAATCCAAATAGCACACTCAACTGAGACATGAACTGTTGTATTTTTAACACACACAGCCATGGTTTGAATCATGGGAGAGGTAGTAGATAGCATACAGAATCATACCCCACAACTGTACAGATATGTACAGAATGTCCAGTAAATTGGCCCATATCTGCTGCCTGTCACCCTGTCCCCCTGGGAAATCAGTGGGATGATCCCAGACATTTAGGCAGCAAACAGAAAATACAACTGATTGTCAGACATCTATAAGAACAAACCTGTCACTCTAGCAACTCCCCAAAATGTTATGAGAGTAGTAAGTCAAGTATGTCCCATCTACACCCCCATGTTGTCAAACTGTGACCAGAGTATGTACAGTAACAGAGTGAGATGTATGGGCATTATACTAATGTGGAACCTGGTAATTTGTGTGGAAACATTCAGGTAATGCTAACAAGCATTGCTCCCACATGTCCATTGGATATGAACACTGTGCCTAGAAATAAAAGATTGATACCCTGTACTGGAACTGTTTACTCTGGTATTGTATGGCTTTGTTAGTGTTGCAGTTACTCTGAAAAATAAGGTATTACTCATGACTATCACCCACACTGTGCTATATACTATTAATGTCTAGGAAATCCTGTATAAGAGTGTTGTAATACAAGGTCAGAATGTAAAACCACAGGAGAATTATAGACATAAATCAGATAAGAGATACACAGCAATATCTATATAGCACACACAACTGTGATGGACAGTGTTTTATTTTTAGCAGACACAACCATAGTCCGAATCCTGGGAGTGGTAGTAGGCTGCATACAGAATCATATGCCACAACTGTACAGATATGTCCAGAATGTCCAGTAAATCGGCTCATATCTGCTGCCTGTCATCCTGTCCTCCTGGGAAATCAATGGGATGATCCCAGATGTTTAGGCAGCAAACAAGAAATACAAATGATTGTCAGACATCTATGGGAACAAACCTGTCACTCTAGCAACTCCCCAAAATGTTATGAGAGCAATAAGCCAAGTATGTCCCATCTACACCCCTATGTTGTCAAGCTGTGACCAGAGTGTGTACAGTAATAGAGTGAAATGTATGTGTATAATACTAATGTGAAATCTGGTGATTTGTGTGGCAACATTCAGATAGTGCTAAAACACATTGCTCCCACAGGTCTTTCAGATACAAACACTGTGCCTAGAAATAAAAGATTGATATCCTGTACTGGTACTGTGTAATCTGTTATTGTATGGCATTGTTAGTGTTGCAGTTGCTCTGAATAATAAGGTATTACTCATCACTGTCACCCATAATATAACTGACTAGGAAATCTTGTATAAGAGTGTTGTAATTCACTAAAGGTTTAAGAGGGCAATAGTTGAAATATGTCCCGGTTCACCTGCATGTGGTCAAGACATTTCCAGAGTCTCTGCAAAAAGAGAAGGACAGGTATATGCATAACATCAACCTGGAATCTGGAGTATATGTAGAAACAGTACGTTAGTGTTAACAAACAATTCCTCCACAGGTATACCAGGTAATAGTTGTATACTGCAGGTAAAACAGATTTATGTATATAGTTGTTGACAGCCATACCACTGTCCAGAATAGGGTAGTGTACTAATACTTGTAAGGTACAGATAACAGCACTGACTAGGAAAGTAATGCAAACTACAGGAATATACTAGTTGTTAATTGACATCTCCCCCCCACCATATCTGCAATAATACACTAAATACCCAACTCAGTTGGTATGTGCTGACTTAACTCTAATGTTGGGACATATATCCTATGGGGATATATATATATATATAAATATATATATATATATATATATATATATATTTTTTTTTTTTTTTTGGAGGAGAGACTCATGGTGAACAGTAGAAGTTTAGTTTTTTTTTTTATTCATGAGGAGTCGTGAGTTCTTGAGCCAAGCCTCTATGGAGGAGAGGGATTTCTGGGTGAGTGTTTATAGCATGGCTAGTGTCCTAGCAGCACATATTAGAGTGAAGTCATCAGTGTATTGTACTATGGTGTCCTGTTTGACTGCTGTGTTTAGGTTGTTGATAAATAAGTTAAACAGTAGTGGTGCCAGGATGAAGCATTATGGGACTCCAATGGCTATAGAAAGGAAAGATCAGAAATCATCTTGCTATTTCACTGCTTAGGACCTATTAGTGTAGTTACTAAAAGCAGTTAAGTGAGAAGGGTGACAGCCCCATAATAAGAGAATTTTGTTAAGAGAATTTGATGATTGACTGTGCCCTGTGTCTTGTACAGATCCAAAAGTAGGGCTGAGGTGATCTAGAAGTAGGGCTGTGGTTAGAAAATAAATTTTTCTTGGGTAGAGCAGTTTATTAGAATCGATATAGGATATGTAAGGCTATATGCAGTGAGCTTGAGGTATTTGGATGGAAATTGGTCAACAGCAGTAGCTGTTGTCTTAAAAGAGCATAGCTATTTTTGTAATTGTAGATGCTGGCAATGAAGTGAGTGTAAATGTTTGTTGTAGCTTCAATGATTGGGGTGGAATGGATGGATTTGCAATAGTTTTGTTTTGTTGGGGGGTTACTGTATTTATAAAATATGCGTTAAACTGTGAAGCAATGCTTTGGGAGTTAATGTTGAGGGATGGGCTGCATTGGGTTGCTTTTCCAGGATTGAGCAATGTGGTTATGGATTTTCAGAAGTGTTTTGGGATTATTTGATGATGAATTTTTGGTGTTGCTTTAATAATTTTTTTTGTCTTGTGTTATGCATCATTTGATTTGGTTCCTTAACTGCCTGTATTGTTGCAAAGATGTTTGACACTTGGTTTGAAGCCATGACTTCTAGGCTTTATCTCTAAGTTGTACAAGTTTTGCTTTTTTTTTTTTTTTTGTTTTAGTTAGCAAAGGAGCTGATTTGTTTGTAACTTTTTTGTTCTTAAGCATGCTTGGTGTGCCAGGATAATAGAAATATTGTATTAAGTGTGTCTCCTGCTTCATCAAAGGGAAGAGTTTTAAGTGGAGCCCAGATGATTTGGAGCAGGCTGTAAGTCAAAGTTTCTTTATTGAAGTTACTGAGGTTTCTGACTGTGTTATTGTGACGAATCTTGCAGGGCTGTTTGGGGTGTCTGATTATGCAGATTAACTGTGGCCTTGTGAATTCTAGTTGGGAGTCTTGATCAACTGAGAGAAGCCGTATAGCCTAAAATGAATTTGTTGGGTTTTCTATTGATATATTTTTGCCAGTCTGTTAACTAGTGAACAGAGTTAAGATATGTCTAAAATCCAGCTTATTACAAGGTAGTGTTTAAAAATAGCAGTCTTTGTTGATAAGACTATAGGTTCACAGCAGATAAAGATGTATTAACTTTAAAATATAAATAGTTTATAGTCTTTAACACCTAGCATTTTTATAATTGAATTTTTAATGTATTTATGATATGTTGAACAAAGGGCTGTTTCTTTTTTTATCTATATGATTTCATTAATCAGATTTAGACATTGTATACCAGCTTATAACTGTTAACTTCTCTTCTATTACTTATGACAGTATTTAATTAATACATTAGTATTTTATTAATTTTTTGATCTACTATATGTCTTGTTGTTGGTTTTCATGATTCAGTAAAGGTGTTCTGTTGCAAAAAAATGTATTTATATTGTATATAATTCAACATATACATGTGACTCATGAGTGTAACTGCGCCAACTCAATGCATCCAAAGACTTTACTGTATTATGACAAATCAGGTTGGATCTGAAATGGATCAATGTTAATCTCTACCCTATCCTGATAAATAAACAAACAAACAAACCATACATACATAAATGTTACATATGGCTTGATGGTGATACACTTCGCAAATTTACATGACTGGGTGTTTCCAATCGGGCTTGGTCAGGCAATTATCATAATAAGAGCTGTTTGTACAGGCAGGTTGTGGCTATGGTCCGGGTTCAAAAGAAGTGAGTGCAATAACCTACATGCTTGGATGAGATGTGGAAACTCTGATACAGCCAATCTGAACAAAGGAGGCTGCCAGCAGTGGAAGCAGACAGATTCAGGATGGAAGCTGAGTCATTCATTATAACATTAGATGGAAGTCAGTGACTACTCTCACTATATAACCTAGCTGGGAAAGGAGAGCTCACAGCTCTGTATAGACAGGAGTAGTAGTCATAGCTGGCGTTAGGCACCCGTGGAACCCATGGCCGCGGGGAGCCCCCAATCACTTGCCCTCGTAAGAGAGCCTCCATGCAGCAGCTGCAGGTTTCTCCTTCTCCATCATTCAGTCCTCCATTCTCCACACTTTGTAGATGTCCACGCAGCTGCATAATGTCACCATGCGATCGCAAACTTTTTTCCATTTTTTTTTTTTTTCAACTTGTCTGTAAGCTGTGCTCAATTAGGTCTGCTTCAGTGAAGCAAGGGACCTGAATGGCTGCAGCAAACAAGTAAGAAAGTTGCCTTTTTTTACTGATCGGTGAAGATGCATCTTCTACTAAATGTAATGTTTCAGTAAAAAGTATTCTGCTTGTATGCATCTGATAAGGTGATAACTTTTTAATGTTTGGGTCTTTACTTATGTGGTGGTCCCCAACCATCTGTCTTTCTGGTACTCAACCGAACATCGATTTTCCAAACATTCCCTATCAACGGATGTAAATAAATATACCCTAAGATGGTAACACATTTTGAGAGACTCCTGTGCTACATTTTAATATAAATAAACTATAAATAAACCCTAAAATGATAATACATTTTGATGAATGGCTGTACTGCATTTTTATGTTAGCAACTGAACTGTTAGCACAGAAACGTTTGTGATATGCCAGTGAATAAATTAGCAAAATAACTGTCTTGGATCTGCTCCACAAAGGCAGGCAAAATTGATCCCATATTATTTTAGCACTACATATGCATATATAAATATATGTGTGTGTGTGTGTGTGTGTGTGTGTGTGTGTGTGTGTGTGTGTGTGTGTGTGTGTGTGTGTGTGTGTGTGTGTGTGTGTGCGTGTGTGTGTGTGTGTGTGTGTGTGTGGTCAGGGGCAAAATCAAAAAGTAAAGCCACACTTTTAAAGACAATTTTAAAATATTGACAGTATTAATTTACAGAACTTATGGAGACATGCTGTAGGTGGACTGGACACTTTAATTTGGCCCTAGGTGTGAGTTAGTGCATGTGTGTGCCTTCTGTCGACACCGTAAAACTCTACTGTCAATCATGAGCAGACACGTGATCCGCTGTGGCGACCCCTAACTGGGAAAAATCTGAAATAAGATGAAGACAGAAGAAGATAATTTGTAATACTATGCATTTTGTGCTGAACAAGAAAGCTGTAACTCAAGCATGGCATTGTGTATTGGCTTTATTCCTCACTGAACCCCCATCTCCAAACTGTGTAACACTGCCCCTCAATGTGAAACAACTAGGAAGCTCACAGCGTGGTTAGTAACTGACTCTTTATACTTGTAGGAGTGAATTATGATCATATCACCAATCTTAATGAGCATGTTATGTGTTAGAGACATGGATGGCAAGAAATTCACTTTGAGAGCGAAGGTGGAAGGACTTTAAGATTTTTCATACTTAAATGACTCAAACTATTATTTTATCTAAACAGTATGCAGCTTTAACAGAAAATAATGCTTTACTGTTTAACTTTACAGAGTAATTTAAAATAAGCAGCTATAAATTTAATGTATTCTACTTTTAATAAAAGTAAAATATAGCTGAGGTAGAATCACAGTTTACTGCTTTATAAATTAGTTAGAAACAAACCTGCTTATTGAAGCCAAAAGGCATTTCTGATCAGGCATTTCAGTTTGAAAGACAAACTCAGGTGGTTCAGGGCCTACCAGATAAAGCAGTCCAGCATGAATTGATGATGAGAATGGGTGACTTGAATGCACATATGGGGACAGACAGAACAGGATATGAGGACTTCCTGGGTCCACATGGGTGGGGCAACAGTAATAACGAAGGCGAGGCCATTCTAGACTTCTGTCTGGAAAATACCTTGATAGTAGCCAATACATGGTTCAGAAAGAGGGACAGTAACAAGATCATATACAAGAGTGGCCAACATGCAACTCAGGTAGACGTCTCCTAATAAGAAGGCACTGGGGTAGAATCAGTGATTGCAAAGTCATCCCCAGTGAAACAGTCAGCCCACAGCATAAACCACTGGTTGATATCAGCTGAAAACAGTGGTCAGAGAAGGCTCTAAGGTCAACAGAGACCAAGCTGAAGACCTGGAAGTTGATTGGAGAGAAAGTACAACATTTCAAGGAATTATTCAGGGCTCTAGCACCCTAAGAAGAAGGGTGGTAGGATGCACGCTGTAAGACAGATTAAGAAATGTGAACATAAGATCAGAAGCCAAAGTAGCACCTATTCCAGAAAATATCAAAGAGAACAGATTACTGTGGTACGGGCACATGTGCAGAAAAGCAGAAGACAGTGTGGTGAAATAGATTTGGGACAGACAGGAAGTAGTTAAGAGGAAACAAGGGCATTCAGCAAAGAGGTGGATGGATTGTGTGATTGAAGATCTGTGACAGTCTGGCATGAGTGTCAAAGAGAGCAGGAGTGTGACATTGAATTGAGAGAAATGGCAACAGTTAACATGACACCCCTGCCCCATGTAAAAAATGTGAAAAAGGGGATTGATGTTGATGAAATGAAACAATAAATGTATTGAACCATATTGGCATTTCCCTACTCATGTAGCAGTGTGCATTCCAGCGATGGCTTTAGAGCATAACGACTGATAAGCTTGGTGCTGTAGATGGAGTAGAACAACACTTAAAGGAAGCCTAGGACAAGGGTAAAGAAGAAGTAAGGATTTTAACTATGGTTAAGGGAAAAGAAGGCGATCATGGGAATTAAGCGGGCATAAACACTTAAAGACCTTTAATGACCACCCCTATAGTGATCTTTAAATGGTGCTGGATGAGCTTGCCAGGGAAAGGGATGTGACAGCAATGTGGTCACAATTTATATTCTCCAGGGTAGGGCCCCCAACTTGAAACTTCCTGGGGCCCCCCAAAATGCTAACACCGGCCCTGGGAGTAGTACAATACTATAGAGAATGTGGAAATGCAGACCGACACAGTCATTTTAATCTTACTTCACTGCATGTACGTGTGCAGGTTTCTCACCATTATGGTACTGTTGTGTTGTTTCAGATTGGGTAAAATAAAGCTTATTGCCTTTCAGGAGTAGTGAGACTTAATGGAAACTATTACTTTGTGACGACCCCTCTGTCATACACTCATTCATTCCTTCAAAGTTACTTGTGCTTTCACTGATTTAATCACTAACACACACTCCCACTCTCACTCACTCAGTCACACCCACACTGTCACACACACATGCCCATATAGACGTGCGCGCGCGCGCGCGCGCGCACACACACACACACACACACACACACACACACACACACACACACACACACACACACACACACACACACACACACATTACCTGCACTCACTTGGTCATTCACTCTCATTCAGTCACTGAGTCACATTCATTCCTTTACACAGTGATTCATGTTCTCACTCATTCAATCTGTAATGCACACTTCCTCCCTCTCTCCCTCATTCACTCATACTCACTCACTCACTCACTCACTCACTCACTCACCCACTCACTCACTCACTCACTCACTCACTCACTCACTCACTCTCCTTCTTTTCTTAGGCTACTGTCTCACTTACCATTATCTTGTTGTTGTTGGGATTTTATTACATGGATATACTATCTTGCACTTATTTTTGTTTTTCTTTCAACTTGAAAAACATTCTTCTAACTTCACAAGGTCCCTCAGTCTCCTTTCTGTTATTTGTTCTTTGTGCCATTTGCAGAGAGACATACTCTTCTGTCTACTCACGCTACAAATCAGTTTTCATGACCACTGAAAAATACTTGTTTCAGAGCTGAACCCTATGGAGCTCCACTCGTAATCCATTTTTCTTCATTGTAAATGTAATTTACTGTTGGGGTTTTTGTCTCCCTGCTTCAGCCTCTTTTGAACTTAAGTCACCCTAGGCCCCACTCCAGTGACATAACTTTGTGCATGTTCTCACAGTGTTGTAAAGCGAATAGCAATAGTTGGTATCTAACACTCAATGGTTTTGGATATCAATTTGTGGAATGTATCCAATTGCCCCTCCCCCTTGCTTTGCTGACCTTTAACCATTACATTTAATTAAAAATTCATACTTTTTGTAAACAGTACATTGTCAAACATCCTATCAATAATATTTTGTTTGTTTACTTTAAATTGATGCCTATATATTATATGCATATTAAATATAAATGTCTGTCTATTGTATCTGTTTTCTCATAGTCTGTCAAAATACCCTCCTGTTTAACTCTTGGTGTTTATATTTTCCTTTGCATCTTAGAATAGTTTTCTATCCATTCATAATAAAAACTGATGTGCAGTCATGCTAGCTGAAAATACAAATTCTTTTATAGCTATTTGGTTACATAGTCACAGTGGCAGGGAATACAGTTAATTTACAGCTACAACACAAAAGAAAAGGAGACTGTTGCATCAGTGGTGGTGATTTGCATTTCTAATGTCTGCAATCACACCATCTGCAAATATGTTAACACTGGCAACATATTGAAAGTTTAACACCTGCAGAACTGTGTAGTGTTAATGATATATTTGCTCTTGAGGTTTGTTTTTAAAATGTTGATCACTTGTGAATGATTTAATTAACTCAAAATTACCTTCAGGGGTGTTTTGTCATCATCATCATCATCATCATCTGAATTCCTGCAGCTTATTTGTAAAAAAGACTGCTAAAACAAACAAGACAGTCATCAGATGTAATTGATGTGGTCAGGAACTGGAATATAAAAGTAGCATCACTCTGAGACAACATGGAGCTTTATTTTACTGGATAAATTGCCATGAAGTCACATGACTCATTCTCTCAATTAAATATTCAGGTAATACCTCATCCATGCATGAATATACTCACAATACGGTGCTATGGTCCAGAAAGAACACATAATACAAAATATTAATAATAATAATGATAATATAATGTGTCAGGACCTTAACTTAATAAATTAAACTGAACTGAAAGGAAAAAGGAAATTAAAAAGTACCAAATGGCTGATTATAGAACTTGTCAATGGATTATCTTTTTACTGTGCATTCATGCTGTTTGAGAAAGATGATGAATATCTTCCACTGTAATGGTGTTGGAAAAAAATGTTAAGTCTGCTGGATGATAAAAAGTGGTACAGGAATGTCAGTGTCTTTGTTTTCTTCTGTACCTAGTGTCTTGTTCTTGCGAATTATGGTTTGTGTACTTTTATTCTGTCATTATATCATAGCCTTTTTTATGCATCACTCAAATAACCCAGAAAGGAATGATTTACTGCTTTATCTAAGGCTTTAAATTCTGATCCTAAAATCCATCCATCCATCTACAACCCCTTGTCCCATTTTTTGCACATGGGGTCTGGGTGTCACTTCAACAGTAACAATCATCAAGAGCCAAGGTTTACCTGCCATGGTAGATCTTCTACACCACATTCAAACTCACACTCACACCTATGGCAAATTTAGAGTGTCCAGTTCACCTACTGTATGTCTTTGGAATGTGGGAGGAAACCAGAGTACCAAGAGGAAACATACAAACACAGGGAGGACATGCAGACTGTACACTGAAGGTACCATAGCTAAGAATCAAAGCAGGGAACCTCTTGCTGTGAGGTGACAATGCTATCTGCTGCACCGCTATGCACTGTGGGCAATACCATTCTTTGTAAATTCTCGTAGTTAACTGAGATTCAGTATTTCTACCCTTTTCTCTGCCTATGAAAAGAAGACTGTGATAAAATATTATTATTGTTATATTCTTTTATATCTTTTGTCACTAATAATAAAAGTCATGTCATGTAAAAATATCCTCTAAAAAGTGACAGGAAATTCAGAAATGTTCTGCAACTTGCTGTATAATCAATTATTACAGCAAACGGGGTACTGATGTTTCTTATTAGTACATGATCTAAAAATCTGCAACCACCTTACTGTGGCAGATATAAAGCCAGTTGGAAACCAGGCCATTAATCATTCAAAGTTTCTTTTACAAAAGTATGGAGGCTCTACATCAGGAGTCATCCCTATGGGAGCAGTATCTACTATATCCAAGCTTGCCCTAAATGGAGCTGATAAAAAATGTTGTTCAGCACTGAAAAGTAGACTCACTGGTTTCCTTGTAGCATACATGTTCTGTAACTGCTTATGTGTTGTTAAGGGTCAGAAGGAGGCATAAACTGCATAGGGAAAGGCTGACTGCAAATCTCTAGGGAATTATAGGTAAATGGGCAATGTGGCAGAAAAAATACACACATTATTTCATCAGGTACAGTTTCTTTGTGCACCATTTCTTCTTCACCTTTTTTCACTCAGTTGCCATCCAGTCATATGGAACCTTTGTTTATATTTTATTTCAGTGGAATAATAGTGTGTTTTAGTTGTATTGTTTTATTTGATAGTTTGAAGTGTCCTAATCCTTTATATTTTTTAGCTGTACACTGCCTTTCCAAAGTTGTATAACTTCATAACTTTAGAGGAAAAACAGACCGTCAATTTTAAACTTTAGATTGGTCCTATTTCTCTGTACTTGTGTGACGTTCTTGTTAGGAAAACACACACACACACACACACACACACACACACACACACACACACACACACACACACACACACACACACACACACACACACACACAAACACACACACTATATATCAACAAGAATGTGTCAAACTGCAGACCTCTAGAAGAATTTATTAACCTATTTATCATTTATCAACCTATAATGCACACAATAAAAGCATATGAAATTTCTGCAGGTTGAATGGTGCAAGAGATTTTATTCTCAAATTAAAAAACAAAATATGAAGGACAGGTTCCCCTCCCAAAGACTGCGCATACTCTGGAATAAGCTTCCCATTTATGTCAAGCAGAGCACCTCGCTGGCCCTCTTCAAGAGAAATCTTGACGAGTGAATGAGTACCAGAAAGTTCACCCCAGGGATCACTTCAGTTGCCCTACTGGATATGGGCACTGTGAACTAACATCTGGTGGCATGGTGCCTGGACAATTTTGTGGGGCTAGGCTTGTAAAGGCTCCAGGGCCATTAACCTACTACACACCTATGAACCTATTTTCATATATTACAGTTACATTTCATCAGGCATTTAGCATTCTCAACTAACTGTTTTTAATAAATGTTTTTAATATGGGCTCATAGTTGTACTGAAGTGCTAAAGATGCTTCAGGGGTGGTTTTGGGAGAAGATAGACTACATTGAAAGAGCATGTAATTTATGGAGACCCAGCTAACTACAAAAGTAGTGTTGCAAAATATTAGGGTAATAAACTCCAATCACACCTAAGTAAGATTATGCAAATGCATGCAGGAAAGCCTCTCTGATGGACAAGTGTTGGTCAACAGTTAGGTCACTGTCTACAAAAGTTCCCAAATCCTGAACAACTGGGTCATCTTTTATGGGTGTATTGTTAATGTGGTAATTCCCTGGGATAGAAGACTTCCCAGAAGGATACAATAATGGATTTTTTGGCATTTAGTTTCAGTCCATGATTTTAAAACCAGTTATTTATTTGGGACAAACCTTTCTGCAAGATGACTAAGCCATTTGGGCTTTCAACAACTGATCCTAGCTTGTAGTCATCTGCAAACTTAGTTATTGAGAGTCCTTTTGTGTTGACTTTTACTTCAGAAAAGTAGATGCTGAACAGGAGAGGTCCCAGCACAGAGCTCTGGTGTACTCTACTACAGACTGGTCTCTTTGTGGAGGTAACTTCTCCTGTTTTGATTTCCTGCATCCTATCTGTGAGCCAGTTGGCAATCCAGCAGGTGATATAGGGGTTTATTCCCAGTTTATTAAGCTTTTTTACTATGCCCAAGAGGAGAACTGTGTTTAAATCTTTGGCCAAGTTGAGGTATGTAGTATGTACCATTTTATCTTCATTCATTGCCTTGGTGACCGTTTCAAAAAATCCACCAGGCTGAGTAAGCATGA
Source organism: Protopterus annectens (assembly GCF_019279795.1). Lineage (NCBI taxonomy): Eukaryota > Metazoa > Chordata > Ceratodontiformes > Protopteridae > Protopterus > Protopterus annectens. The sequence goes on along the minus strand of NC_056746.1, from coordinate 1,573,038,708 downwards.
CCTGCCTTGATGAATCCAAACTGAGACAGATGCAGTATTTGGAGCTTCCCTATGTCCTACTTGATTAGTTCCATGATAAGTATTTCAATTGGTTTGCATATGAGACTGGGCAGACTTATGGGGCTGTAATTGGCTGGGTCTGTGGAAGGTCCTCCCTTATGCAGGTAAGTGACTGTAACTGTTCTCTATTCACTTGGCGTAAAACCTGTATGGAGACTGAGGCTGAACAGTGTTGTTAGGGGTGTGGCTAAATTAGTGCTTCATGGTATTTAAGATGCATCCAGGGATATTGCCAGGAATCACCAACATAGTAATTTTGAGCTTTTGCTAGCACTTTCTGAGGACTTCGTCTTGTGTGATAGATGGAGGTGAGTCCGTTTCAGGTATATCTTGAGGGGCAGAAATATAAACGTGCCATTGCCCAGTTAAGGTTGACAAAATACACAAGAAACTACAAAATAAAAATAAAAATGTAAAGCCAACCAACACAGCTGTAAAACAAAGGATTTAATGTACAAAGTTAGCACTTTCACAGTAAAACTGCTGCTTCATCAGATTTATAATAAAAACAGTGAAGACAAACATTTATATATAAAAATCACATGACATATCTAATTGAAAAATTCAGTGAGGTAATTTTCTCCCTTTTAAAACAGGTTTAATGGAAACATGCCCATTCAAGCCTGGGTGTTTGTCAGCATTTAGACTGACAATCCACCTTAGTTCTGTACATTCTGTCAGATTCACTAAATCACCAAGTCTCAAACTTTCACACAGAACTTCCAGAGCAGCAAACTTAAATTTATGTTCATTCCTCATTTTCAGTAACATGATTGGCCAGTGCATTAGTTTGTTTACCTTTCTTGATATCACCTGCATGTCCCAAAATTCTCTCCCTTAAACTACGGTTAGTCTTGCCAATATAGTAACAATCACAGGTCATGCAGGTAGCACAATAAACTACATTCTCAGTGTTGAAACTTGCAAAACATTTCAATTCCAACCTCCTATTCATAAATTTTAAGTAGAGAGTAGTTGTATTACTAATAAAAACACAGACAGAATAATGCCGACAAGAAAAAGTGCCTAATCTCTCAGCCCTGATATGAGATTTAACATATTGATTTCTATAACACAGTTGACTTTTCAGGGAGAGATTGTTTTTAAAGGAAAATTTAGGCACAGGACCAACTATGTCAGCTACAGCATCTATCAAGAGTACAGACCAATGTTTTTTAAAAACATTACACAACTCATCAGCATTACTGGAATACGTGAGAGGCATCCTTTTTGTATATTATTGTTAGTTAGTTGTTTAGAACTAACATTTTGAGTAGAAAAAATAGGGTCATGCAAGTGAATCTTTAAGAGCATGGACTTCATGCATAGTTTTATATACTTCAGACTCTGTAAGTCTCTATCAATGAAGTCACAAGCCATCTGACCTAGAGCAGCCTGAGCTTCATCTTCCTTGTCATGCAACCTCATAGTTCATAGAAATTGGCTTTTAAGCACATTTTTGGGTGTGTGCCGTGGGTGCATACTTGATTTGTGTAATAAATTATGTCTGCATGTTTTTTTGTAAATAACTGTACTAAAATTAAAAGAACAAACAACCCCAAACTAGGGCACAAGTCCAAAAATCCACAGAAATAAACGACCACTGCACACAGGAACATCCAAGACCAAGCAGAGACGTACAGAAAATGTTCTTTAATAGCAGCAAACACCGACTAAGCGCTTTCGCCATACAATGGCATCATCAGAGTCAACTTGGAACTTGTGAATCAATTTATAAGTCTCAGTATCTGATAACATCTCGTTCATTTTGCCTAGATAATCATCTCTGTCCATAATAACGACCCCACCTCCTTTATCTGTGGGTCGTATTTCAATGGCAATGTTACTTTGAAGTTCCTTAAGTGCAGAGTGCCCACCTGCTGTTAAGTTATAAAATGATGCCTTAAAGTCAAACATGAAATTCTCCCTAAGCTCATGTTCACATAACCTGGTAAAAGCTTCAACCACTGGATGTATCTCAGATGTAAAAGTACTACGTTTCTTAAGTGTATTTGCACCACTGCTTAAATTATTTTTAAATAAATACTTTATTTATTTATTTATTTTACATTTGTTAACTGGGAAATTCCGACTGAACCAGGTCCATTTTCAGCAGAGGGCGGGGGTGAAAAGCTCCGGCATCAAGTTATACAAATACAGTACATCCAACTTAACACACAAAACAGGTTACATCATGTATGTTGAGCATAGTAATATAACAAGAAATTAATAAAACACTCCAGGTAAAAGAAGATATAGAACATAGGTAAAAAGACAATGTCAGTTATACATTGGCAAGAGAAGAAAATATATCAAGTAAGATTCTACAGTTGAAAGTACCCTTTCAGATGACCAAGCCTACAGGGGATCAGAGATCCAGCATGTGATCAGAGAGGAGTTTGGGGAGTTAATAGTAGTATGGGTAGAGTTTTGAATATGGATGTGGAGGGCAGTGGAGATGGATAGGGAAGAGAGTTCCAATTAATGGTGTGGGAGTAGACCACTTTCCTGGATTATTGTTAGCCTTGGTGATGGAGAGGAGAGATTTTTCACTGGATCTTAGGTACCGGTTTGCAGTATAGACAGTAAGTAGGTTGGATAATGAGGTTTTTTTTTCAGGATATTTGAGAATATTGTAGGCTGTGCCCAGCTGGTGATAGTTAAGTAGCTGTGGTAGCTCAAGCCATTTTAGTTCTTTTAGTGCAGCACAGTGATGGGTTCTATAGGTTGAGTTAGTAGCAAACTTGGCTATTTTATTGTAGCATGATTCTAGTTTGTCTAGGTCACATTGTCTGATTTGGGTAAAGATTGGTGCTGCGTATAATAGAGCTGAGAGGAGGTGACTTTGTGCAAGAGTGACTCTTTTTGTGAGAGAAAGGACTTATGCCTGTATAGGGAGCCTAGTTTTTTGTGTACTGGTTTTATGGTATGTGAGATGTGAACATCAAAGTGGGGATTATTGTCTATTTCAATGCTCAAAAGTTTGGTGTGGTTAGAAGGGGAGATGGTGGTGCCATCCTTAGATGTTATGGTAAAGGAGAGGGTTTTTTTTATCTATTAGGGGAAAATAGTAGCAGTTTTGTCTTTTTGAGGTTTTTTTTTTTGATCTAGTAGGGGAAAATAGTAGCAGTTTTGTCTTTTTGAGATTTAGAATTAGTTGGATACCTGATATCCATTTTTTACTGAGTTATAGGTATCTTGAGTGAGTGTATGCAGGGTGGTGGGAGATGAGTCAGAGCAGATCAGGGATGAATCATCTGCATATTGTATGAGTGTGGCATGTTGTGTTGAGCTATTGAGGTTATTTGTGAAAATAGAGAACAATCCTGTGGGACTCCTATGGTGGTTGGAAGTTGTGTAGACAGAGTTCCTTTCCACTGGACTGATTGTTGCCTGTCAGATAGGTAGGTTCTGAACCAGGCTATAGTAGAGGTGGTGAAGGATAATGATGTTAGTGAGTCTAGTAGAATGGAGTGGGAGACCATTCAAATGCTTTTGAGAGGTCTAGGAAAATGGCTGATACATATTTGTTATCATTCCTGTGAAGGTTTATATGATGAGTGAAGGATAGAAGGGTTGTGGTAGTGCTGTGATGTGGATAGTAGATTGTGTATGTTAAGAAATGTCATCACTTGCAAGTGGATGCATTTCTGAAGAATTTTGGATAAGGGGCAAAGGATAGCAATAGGTCGGTAGTTGGAGAATTCGTAAGAATTACCCCCTTTATGGAGAGGAATGATGTGAGATACTTTCCAGAGTTTGGGTATGTAGGATTGTAGTTTGGAGCGGTTGATTAGGATAAATACAGGATATGATAGGGAGTTACTAGATATTTTTAGGTATGCAGCAGGTATGTTATCAGCTGCCAGTGTGGTTGACTTTAGTTTTAGGAGGAGTTTTTTGATAGTTGAAGTGGGCACTGGTGATAGGCTGAAAGACGGGGTGATGTGTGATAGGTTAGGTTGTGATTGAGGTAGACTGTTTTTGGTTATTTGACTGGACAGGGCTAAGATGGATTTAGTAAAATGGTTATTACATTGAGAAGCTATGTCTAGGGTATTTTTAGTGGAGTTGGGTGCTGGACTAGTGGTTTTGCCTGGCTTTAGTAGGGAGTTAATGGCATACCAGACTTTTTGTGGATTATTTGAATATTTCCTTTGGGAACTAAGAAAATAGTTTTGTTTGATTATTTTGGATTCAGCCTTGGCCTTGTTTCTAAGCTGTTGATAGTATTGCCTGGAGCTAGGGGTTTTGTCAGTTTTCCAGATTTTCTGGCCTTTATCTCTAGCTTTTAGTAAGGCTCTGGTGTCCCTATTTAGCCAGGATGCGTAGCTGGCTTTAACTCTGATCTTTCTGCTGGGAGCTAGACTGTTAAGGATGTTAGAGAAGGTAGTACTGAAGTAGTCTACTGCTTGGTCTAACCCAAGTGTCTGCAGTGGATCCCAGTTGCAGTGGCTTAGGACAGTATTTAGGTATTGTGGGGTAAGGTTACGGTCATCTCGTATGAATTTGTAGACTACGGGTTTGGGATGATTGGAGTTTTGTGGAGTAGAAAGGTGGGGAGATGATCACTTAGGTCATCTGGGAGACAGCCTACTGTATAGTTTTGTTTGGGATAGTTGGTTAGTGTCCAGTCCAGTACAGATTCTTTCTTTGTTTTCTCATCTATTCTAGTTGGTTCTTCAACTAGTTGAGAGAACCCATATAGATTGATATGTGTAGAGAGGCTGCTGGAGTTACAGGCTGCCCAGTCAGTGTTAAGGTCTCCTAGTAGGATTGTTTCCTGAGGTGGATTGTCCTTTGTCCAGTGTAGGATGTATTCTATTATAAAATCAATTGAAGTTCTGCTCCACAACACGTAGCAGGCACTAGCACACAAATAGCACCAACTTCTTCTTCCAAGATAGTTTATTAATATTGAAACATCCACAGGTCAGGTTAAGCGCTTTCATCTATCTAGACTTCATCAGAACACAATACATTTACCTCGACATCTTTAAATACATCCTAATGAGTCACATGTGTGTATCTAAATTGACTTTTAAAGTGCTAGTGCATAAGCTGTACCATTCCTACATAATATAAGTCTTAATTTAAAATACATTCTTAAAAAATAAACTACATAATAAGCTACATAATAAAATTGTTAAAATATTTCTATTTATGTAAAACACATTTAATTACATATGATTATATCTACCCCAAATACATGTATTGTTAATTCACAATCATTTTGTATATACAAATATTAAAATGAAAGATGTGTACAATATCCATTTCCTACTTCTTGTCAACTTCTAAAATGGGCTTAATTGACAAATACTCATTTATACCCGGGGGGACAGATGCATTCAGTTTTATTTGCCATGCCAGTCTTATATTATGTAGGAATGGTACAGCTTATGCACTAGCACTTTAAAAGTCAATTTAGATACACACATGTGACTCATTAGGATGTATTTAAAGATGTTGAGGTAAATGTATTGTGTTCTGATGAAGTCTAGATAGATGAAAGCGCTTAACCTGACCTGTGGATGTTTCAATATTAATAAACTATCTTGGAAGAAGAAGTTGGTGCTATTTGTGTGCTAGTGCCTGCTACGTGTTGTGGAGCAGAACTTCAATTGATTTTATCCTGTTGACTGTTCCTAGTTTTATTGTTGTTATCAGTTGGTGAGTATGGATTCATTAGATGAACTTCCGTCTATTTTCTCTCTGAGGGGAGAGGATATTTGTAGTCTACAATTGGAGATGGCTATAATGCGAGGGGAACTTACTAGGTTGCTGGAAATGATGTCGCAACCCAATACACGTAATAATAACGAGGCTGTGATGACGTCAATGCGCACGCACATTTGGAGCTGTGGCGGCGAAGACCAAGGCGAGGGAGAGGGTAATGGCGTTCCTGGAAATTGTGGAACCTCGAAAGAACAATGTTCGGGGGAAAAAGAGGATGGAAGAGGTTCGTTAAGAGGTAGCGTAAATGTATCGATGATGGACTACAATATTTCTGGGGCAAAGCCTAAACGAACTGTACTTTAGAAAACCTATGCCATTGCTGCTAATGACAAATATTCAGGTACTGTAAAACGCACTTTATCTACCGAGAAAGGAAAAGAAAAAGGGCATCACAATTTTAATAATTTCTTAGTAGATGAGTATAATTTTGATGGTGAGTCTAAATCAGACTTTGGAGGTAATAAAAAAGTACATGAAGCAATTGAAGAAAAAACCTTGAAAGATCTAATTTTTGACTTTGGGAAAAAGCTTAAACTTTTGAAAAGTATCCAGTTAGACAATGTATATTTGAAAAAGTGTCTGGATAAGGGTATTGTACCGATGGGATTAAGATTTTTCAAAATTCCCATGGGGATAGTAATGGACACTGTTGCTCAAACTGAATGTACAAAAATGTTCGATGAGTTCGGTTTTACGTTTATGAAATTTATTATTAATTGTAATGACAAAAAGATATGTACATTCATGATTGAATTAGAAGAATTGAACAATACTATACAAAGTGATTTATTATATGATGAATTTGAGTTGTTTTTAGAGTCTCAGTATACTTGGGTCGAGGGACTTTTGACAAAACAGTTCAATAGGAAATGTAAGAAATTAAACAGGGACTTAGATCAGTATAAAAAGGGAATTGCATATAGATGGAACAAGGACAATATTATTAAACAAAAAGGTTTTATTAGTAAATATGAGAAAAGGAGTGAGCAATTTAAATATAGAGAACATTTTAACTATAGAGATTATCAAGGTAATAAAGGGAATATGAGACATTATAGGGAGAGGCCCCAATACAATTTTTTAGAGGAAGAAAAAATGGATGGATACGGACACCAGGGGAACAGAGGGAAGAAGAAATTAGATGGAACCACTATAGGTGAATTTAGTGATATGGAAGGGGTATTGTAAGAGACATTACAAGCACATGGGGAGATTTTACCATTTATAATTATACTGGTATGGAACTGAAAAAGGAACATTTCACACTGTTATCAAAAGGGATGAAATATATACCCAACAACAAATTTAAATTAGTAGATTGTATTGTGGATGTCAAAAAATATATTAGGAAATTAAATTTGGGGATATTTTTTGATGGTAAACCACACAAAGGACCAAGTGAATTTAAAAAGGTCAGCACTTTCACACCTCCTATGAATAATTTGTTAGGGACCTTTGAGAAATTAGTAATAGACGAGATATATCAATATGACAGAAAAAAGAGATCGAAGAAAACAAATTATAATCTCACTAAGGAAGAGTTTACAATATTGAAGGATATACAAAAGGATAACAGTTTGAGAATAATGAAACCCACAAGAGGGGAGGGGGGTATTGTATTAAGGATTATGCTATAAGGACAGGATGAATTTTATTTTTCACCTAATCTCTGATCGATCTTGCATCATAAGCGAGGTGAATAATATATACCATAATAAGGTACTTTTTGGAAGATTTATTATTAGAAAATAGAATTGATGGAGATTTATATAATTTTTGAAAGTAGAACATCCTATTATAAGTACAATTGTAGGGATTCCCAAAGTCCACAAAGACATCAATAATCCTTTTTTTAGACCATATATCGGGAGTGATTCAAAAACATTCTTTGAAAGGTGATAGACAAAATGTTTTAAACCCATATACAAAAGAATTCCACATGTGAGCAGGCTACAGCCAGAAGAATGAAGGAATGTTAAGATTTCAAGAATGTATTAGGAAAAATGGTGACATTACATGGTAGAGAACCTTGCTAATATTAGAGTTTATGGATGTAGTTTTATCTCACAACTACATTATGTATGAAGGGAATATTTCAGACAAAGGGCCATGGAAGTGACATGTGCCCCAGCCAATGGGGGGCGCATGTGCCCCATGTTTGCTAACCTATTCCTAACAGATTGGGAGGAAGAATTTATATTTAAAGCAGATTGGTTCAGACATATAGGATGTTATTTACGCTTTTTGGATGACATTTTTGTCATTTGGAAAGGAATAAGGAAGAACTGGACAGGTTTAGAACTTATTTGAACTCATGTAGTGACTTTTTAAAGTTTACTTTTTGTGTGGATAAGGTTTCTATATCTTATTTGGACACTAAGATAACACTACAGAATGGGAAATTCAAATCGAACATATTTAGGAAAGACACCTTTAGCAATTCTTACCTTCAGTTCAACAGTAGTCATCCTATGGTTCAAAAAAGAAATATTATAAAAAAATGACATCTGATGTTAGTAATGTAGATGGTGAACTAGGGAAGATAGGGATGTATTTTAGAAATAGGGGGTATCCAACCAGCATTATAGTGGATGTTATCAACTATGTTAGAGGTCAATGGGGGAAGAAGTACAAACCCTTGTTGGGTAGTAAAAGCAGGACTGCAGTTGACACCCATGCAAAGAGTGATGTCATTGGTTCCAATAATGAAAAATATGGTAAAGCCTGTGAATTACAATATGCACCCCATAGTAGAGAGATTAGAAATATTTTAGAGAAGCATTGGAACATCATGAAGGTGGAAAATTATGTTTCCAAAATAGTGGGGGACAGACCTGAGGTAGTCTATAGAAATGGTATAAATATGAAAAAGTTATTGGAAATGAAAATTAGACCCCAGGCAGTAGATGACAAGGGGACACAGAGATGTGGCACTTGCAGGCAGTGTCATTATATTATTAATTCTAGTACAATCACACTTCAAGATACCAATGGAACAAAGGTAAAGTTCCAAAAGGGTAATTGTAGGTCCAAGCATCTGGTGTATTTAGCAAAGTGCACCAAATGTCCAAGTTTTTATGTGGGCAAAACCACCAGATGCTTGAGAAATAGGATACATGACCATGAATATAGTATTAAGAAAGAGGATGAAAAAAATGCACTTTGGAAACATTTAAAAGAAAATAAAGAATGTACAGGATTCCAGTTTGGAATTCTGGAAATGGTCAAGCATAATCCTAGAGGTGGAGACATTAGGAAGGTAGTGGGGGAAAGAGAAGTAAGATGGCAAATAAAACTGAATGCATCTGTCCCCCGGGTATAAATGAGTATTTGTCAATTAAGCCCATTTTAGAAGTTGACAGGAAGTAGGACATGGATATTGTACACATCTTTCATTTTAATATTTGTATATACAAAATGATTGTGAATTAACAATACATGTATTTGGGGTAGATATAATCATATGTAATTAAATGTGTTTTACATAAATAGAAATAATTTAACAATTTTATTATGTAGCTTATTATGTAGTTTATTTTTTAAGAATGTATTTTAAATTAAGACTTATATTATGTAGGAATGGTACAGCTTATGCACTAGCACTTTAAAAGTCAATTTAGATACACACATGTGACTCATTAGGATGTATTTAAAGATGTCGAGGTAAATGTATTGTGTTCTGATGAAGTCTAGATAGATGAAAGCACTTAACGTGACCTGTGGATGTTTCAATATTAATAAACTATCTTGGAAGAAGAAGTTGGTGCTATTTGTGTGCTAGTGCCTGCTACGTGTTGTGGAGCAGAACTTCAATTGATTTTATCCTGTTGACTGTTCCTAGTTTTATTGATGTATTCTATTATGAGTGAGTTGTTGCCTGGAGGTATGTATTATATTGATCTTCTTGGTGTTTCTTATGGATAGGGCAGAAAATAGGACTTCAGCATTTTGAAAAGTAGGTGGTGTGGTGTGCAGGAGCTGGACGTTAAGGGTGTTTTTAAAGAGAATGGCTACTCCTCCTCCTTTCCTGTTTGTTCTATCAGATCTAAGTGTATAATACTTATACATGACCATGAATATAGTATTAAGAAAAAGTCTTCATCTTGGATACTGGATTTAAGCCAGGTCTCTCTAATGGTGAGTACATCAGGGTTGTAGAGGGCTATGATGTATGTAGGTCTGTTAGCTTGTTGGTAATACTTCTTATGTTGAGATTTAGGATCAGCAGGTCAGATGTTTGTCTGGCTGAGAGGGGGCCTGGATTTGGGTGAATGTCACCAGAGGTTAGCGGAGTCTGTAGGAGTGTCAGTATGTATTTTTTAATATTAATTGTTTGTGAGCTTGGTCTATGAGAGTTTTTCTTAGTGTGGTGAGATGGTGTCATTTTTGTTAGTGAGTAATATCTAGTTGTAAGATTTATGATTGTGGGGCAGATGTAGAAGTGTGAGTGGGTTTGAGAGGGTGGGCTAGTGTGGGTAGTGTGATAGGAGTAGTTGTGCAGTGGTAGGTCTGCTTGTAAGGAAGTTAGGAAGGTTAGCAATAATAGAGATAGTGTTAGAGATGTGAGTGTGGGTAACATGATGCTACTTTGAGTAGACTGACATTGTGTACAAAGATTTTTAGGTCAATAATAACATCAGATAAAACAGCCTTGCAAGCAGGTATAAAAGACAGCCCTTTATCTAAGAGAATTATCTCATCTGTAGAGATGGTATGCAATGAAATATTAAAAATTAAGTTACCACATTCCTGTTTTGCTTTCTCGTATTGGTGCATGATTTTGACATCATTTGCTCCCGCCTTTGCGGTCTGCTCCTCGATCTCCCTTTCAGAAAATCCTGCTGGACTGGAAGTGGTTCGTTGAGAGAAAAAACAGGGGTTTTAGTTCCATTGCTATAACAACTACAAACAAATGCAATCCGAGGGTCATGCTGCTCAATGCTAGAAGTTTAAATCTCAAAATGCACTCACTTAGAGCACTCCTTAAAATGGAGAACATTGATGTTTGTGCTGTAAAAGAGACCTGGTTAAAAGCAGCAGAAGCATCCTTGCACTACCAGGCTATAACTCATTCCACACCTTTCAGCCCCAGAACTTGGACCGAAGCTCTAAAGGCAGTGGTGTTTCCATATAAATAAAGGATGTGCACACCTCCAGACTGGTAGCCCAACATAACGCATCAGAGATACTTCAGGTGCAGCTAACATTGAGTAAGACAGCGATTCAGGTCATAGCTTGCTATAGGTCCCCAGCCATGTCTCAAGACTCACACGTCACATTCTTAAGCACCGTGGAGAATATTAGGGTCCAACCTAACACTCTCATACTGGGTGACTTCAACTACCCCTCCATTAACTGGGAAAACTACTCATGTACCAATACACTTTCCCAATGTTTCCTGGAATTCATTAATTCCAATGCCGTGGACCAGCTCATTCTTACCCCCACTAGAGGAAGCAACATCCTTGACCTGGTCATTACTAACAAGGGTGACCATTGCTCTGCACCAATAGTCAACTCTTCCCTGGTTAGATCCGACCACAAGCTAATCACCTTGGAAATCCCACATCCCTCCCACCCCCCCACCCCCGCAAATGTAACCACCATGGAAAACTTCTCCAAAGCTTACTTTAGGCTCCTAAAAACACAGGTGGCTAACTTCAAGCAGCCATGCAAATGGAGAATAGTTACATGACAGCCGAATCATACACCAATGCACTGTACGAACACATACACAAATGCATGGATTTCACCATACCCAATAGAACCAAGACAGTCTCCTCCAAAAAAGGAATCCAATCTGGAGGACCCCTGCCATAAACAAACTCTACAACAGAAGGAAGAAACTGATGTGGAATAAGGTGAAGTCCCAAGACTGGAAAAACTCCCTTATCAGCCTCAACAAAAAGTTGAGCTCCCTCATCAAATCCTCAAAAGCTAGCTATGAAAACAGAATTGCAGCAGATAGTAAAGACAACCACAAGGACTTCTATGGTTATGTAAAGTATCTCCACTGCAACACCCAGATTTGCTCTGGGCTATTGCACAATGAAACCTCCTATACCAAGCCAACAGATATTGCCAATATACTGGCTGACAGATTCAGTGCCAACTTTACAACTCTTACTCCCTGCAAAGGACCAATCGCAATACCAGTAGATTGCCAGGCACCCAGTATTACTGCTGCACAGGTTAAAACAGCACTGTCCAAGGCCATGAATACAGCTTCTATGGGGCCTGACAATATCCCTGGCTGTGTTCTACATGAACTACAGAGTGAACTGGCACCACACCTGTGTGCCCTGTTCAATCACAGCCTCACCTCAGGCTTTGTCCCTACCGAATGACACGCTACTACAGTCATCCCTCTCCACAAAGGAGGTGAGAATACAGATCCTGGAAACTATTGCCCCATTAGCCTGATCAGTCTGATATGCAAAGCTATGGAGTGCATCATCATGGACCTAATAAACAATGATATAGGGAATCTCCAAACTTTGGATCCCACACAGTTTGGTTTTGTGAAGGGTAGATCATGCCTGTTCAACTTGGTTAACTACTTTGAGTCAGTCACCAGAGCTGTGGATGAAGGCAAGATGGTTCATACAGCTTACTTTGATCTGGCCAAGGCCTTTGATACCATTCGCCACTCAGGAATTATAGAAAAACTCACTAAGCTATGCATCAACCTTTATATCACTAGGTGAGTTGCACACTGGCTCACAGACAGAACCCACAGTGTTAAAGTATCTGACTACAAGTCAGACTGCTGACCAGTCATGAGTGGAGTCTCACAGGGTTCGGTCCTGGGTCCTCTCCTGTTTGGTATCTACTTCTCTGAAGTCCAGGTCAATACAAAGGGACTCTGGCTGACAAAGTTCACAGATGATTGCATGTTGGGAGCTATTATTAACTCCCCAAGTGATGTTGACATTCTGCAGATAGGCCTCACACCATGGCCTTAAGCTCAATGCCAAAAAATGCGTCATCATCCCCTTTGGGAAAAACTCAGTTCCCATGAATTACCACATCGATGGTAGTCCACTGAACACAGAAGGTGTTATAAGAGATCTGGGTGCACAGGTTGACAGAAACCTCTCTTTTGACCACCACATTGTCACTGTGGTCAGAAAGTCCTTCTATGTGGCACATCTCATTACTAAGGGATTTGCATCTAGGGAGTAAGATGTCATTGTCTCCCTCTACTCTTCCCTCATTAGGCCAACCATCAAGTACAATGCCCCATTTGGCATGTACCTCACTAGACACCTGCAACAACTAGAGAGGCTGCAAAAGTACCTCACAAAGATAATCATAGGCCTTAAACAGTTGTCTTATATGGACAGACTCAAAAAACTCCGGCTATTGTCTGTATGATATTGCCTACTTAGAGGTAATCTCTGCTTGACTTACAAAGTCATGTTTAACCCAGCTCTGTTAGAAATGCTACCTCTAAAGAAATCCCAATCCCTCTGCACCACATGCTCCAGAGACCTCAACCTCATTACCACAATCAACAGAACATGCTGGATGGACAGGTTCATAACCCAAAGACTGCCCATGCTATGGAATGGACTTTCCATACATGTCAGACAGAGCACCTCACTGGCCCCTTCAATAGAAATATTGATGAGTAGATAGGAAATAGAAAATTCACCCCAGGGATCACTCCAGTGGCTCTACTTGACAGAGGCACTGGGAACTAATGTCGGGTGGCACTATGCCAGAGTAATCCTATGGGCCAGGCTTGTAAAGGCTCCAGAGCCATTAGCCTAGTACACACCTATGAACCTATGAACTTATATCTGACTTAGAGGTAGACACTAAACTATTAGTATCTACCGTTGTCACATTAACAGAAGTTAAGACTGGCGCAACTCACTCTTCTTGTGTTACAGATGTTTCTGCATTCAGAATTCTGTCAATTCCTGATGACATCATACTAGCACTGTTAGAATTCTCAGTGCTAGCCATTCTATCGGCTGTTTCACGGGGCCAGGAAAAAACATGTCCTTTGTTAAAATCTGCCATATCCCTAAGTAATTTCTTGCATTTTGTCATTTGCAGTCTACTTTCAAAAGCAGAGAAATTATCATATGCCATACCAATACTAGTTCTGCATGACTCATAGCAAAAATGAGTATTAATATCAACCTATAGCTTCCTGATCTCCTATTGTAAGTGCAATACTGCAGGTTTAAAATGCTGACAAACACCCAGGCTTGAATGGGCATGTTTCCATTAACCTGTATTAAAAGGGAGAAAATTACCTCATTGAATTTTTCAATTAGATATATCATGTGATGTGTATATATATATATATATATATATATATATATATATATATATATATATATATATATATATATAGGGTCTACCTGAAAATGCTGAAATCACAGATCGCTGACAACAAGAACAACGACACCAGAAGATCGACAACGGAGAAGACCGACAGTTGAGAATCCCGATGCTGAGAACACCGACATGTTAAGGTAAGTGTGCGATAGGGACGGACGTTAGGGTCAGGGTGTGGGTAAGGTAAGTGTGTGATAGTGACGGACGTTAGGGTAGGGTGCGGGTCAGGTAAGTGTGCGATAGTGATGGAGTTTAGGTTTAGGGGCGGGTTAAGTGAGTTAGGGTTAGGGTGCGGGTAAGGTAAGTGTGCGATAGTGATGGACTTGAGGGTTAGGGGCAGATTAAGTGAGTTAGGGTTAGGGTGTGGGTAAGGTAAGTGTGTGATAGTGACGGACCTTAGGGTTAGGGTTTGGGTTAAGGTTAGTGCATAGATAGTTGTGTATTTAAGGTTTAGTGTAGGTTTGTAAGGTTTTTGGTGTGCTTGTGTTGTGTGTGTGTTTTTCGGGAAAGGTATTTGTTTTTTTGATTGTCGGGATTTTGGTTTGTCGGGCATGTGAAGTTTCGTGTTTCTGAACTTTTTTTTTCATTTTTTTCATGTTGGTTATTTTGTTGTTGGTGTTTTGGCATGTCAGTGTTATCAGGTAGACCCATATATATATATATATATATATATATATATATATATATATATATATATATATATATATATATATATATATAGTTGTCTTCACTGTTTTATTGTAAGTCTGATGAAGCAGCAGTTTTGCTGTGAAAGCAGTAACTTTGTACATTAAATCCTTTGTTTTACAGCTGTGTTGGTTGGCTTTACATTTTAATATCTTGAGGGGCAGCCAGAGAGGTGTAAAGTTAGAGTTAACTTTATTGGCCAATAGGTTCACTATATCTTCAGCCTCAGTGTAGGTAATATATTTCACATTCAGGTCAGTGCATTGCTGTATTGTGCTTTTGAGATTATGAACATAACTAAAAATGCCTTGTGCTTGTCCTTGGTTTGGGTAGCCATTTTAGCCTAAAACTTGGCTTTGGTAGATTTTATTAAGCTCATTGTTGTTAGTTTATTTTGGTGGCAGGTGCTGTAACACTCCGTGAATTACCATTATTTTTGTCAAAATTATTTTTCTTTTATCATAAAGTTTGTTGACATTATGGCTCCACCTTGTAGGTTTGTTTCTGGGTTTGCCTTGCACTTGTTCTTATGAAGTACAGCTGCATCTGTGTAGTTGTTTACATGTTGGTGTAGTGTGGTGGTATACTTTTTGGCATATTTAATGGAGTTAACTGGGTTTGCTGGAGATTTGTAACTTGACAATGTATCCCGTAGGAGTAGATAGTTTGTCTTAAAGAAATTACTAAAGGTATCTTGGGTGGATGGAATCTCTAATTTCAATTTTATTTCATAAGAGACTGCCTAACAAGTGATGAAGATAAGCAAGGGATGGTGCAAGATGCTCCCATATTAGTAAGGACAAGATCCAAGTTGTTACTCCCCCTACTGTACACTCTGACTATTGTTCCAGGGCATTTGTATTGACAAAGTCCAGGAATCCCTGTGCTTGTGCACTAGTGGTGGTGTAGGTTTTTCAGGCTATACCTGGTTAGTTTAGATTACCTAGGAAAATGGTTTTAGGTTTAATACTGAGTGATTATAGTTCTTGTAGATAGGCTTTGTGGCCTTCTTGTGTCATAGAGGGAGTTCTATAGTTAGCTAATGCATGGCACAGGATCTTTCTGATGGTTATTTTGACAAGAGGAGACTCTACTGCATTACACTGCTTTATTAGTCTTGATATGAGTGTCTTCTGGATGTAGATTGAGACACCTACACCTTTTATCCCCTCCAGCTCAGTTGCTGGTCTAAACATGTGAAAGGCATTATAGCCCTGTACAGCCAGAGTGCTGTCTGCCATTCTAAACCATGTCTCAGTCACTACACAGATATCAATGTCCTCCAGGGTGAGAAGGGCTTGTAGGGAGTAGAGCAGAGAGATAACCAAGCAATTTTGAGGCTTTATATTATTGTAGAACCTCGAAAACTATTGTTTACTATTGGTCAATGTGCTCATTTGAATTTTTTTCAGCTTTTATCAATGTTGCTATCAAATGCTAGCATTTGTATGACACTTGACCAACAGGGTTGCAAAGGGCACTATACAGACCCAGGCATCTTGATCCTTACCTATCTTAATATCACCAACCTTTCTCTAACACTATTAGCCAGTGTGACTAGTGACAAATGATACTTAAAAGTGCAGCCAAATAGCAGTTGTCTGATGAGCTGCAATGTATACCTAGCATGCTCCAAGTAGGCCTTAGCAGGCCCCAGCTGCTCTACATTGCTCTAAGTAGCCCATAGCTGCCATATGCTGCTCACAACAGCCTGTAGTTGCTGCACATAACTCACACTCTACAGCAGTTTAATGGCTCTCTTCTATTGTCACAGCTGCAGCTGAACCTAAAGTCCTTCATTCATTTGGTCAGGGAGTGTACCTCTAAGAGTCAGTCATAATTTACCTCATTTAGCTCAGATAATAAGAGACTGTGGACCATACCAACTAAACCTAACATACCTAATTTAGATCATATAATAACTCAGTATAAATCCTCCAAGAAAAAATCTGCACAGCTACATTTCTCCATAGTGTAGGTCATTGACTATCCATTAAACCACATATAGTACTGTGTTTAGTCCTAATTAAAACTCAGAATCTCTGGACTGAAATGGAAGGTTAGCCTGCTTGATTTCATTCCATTGTCAGCCACATAGCATTTGGTGTCCTTAGGCAGTATAGTCACTGCCTTATGCTCATAGATACTGGACTCTTACTCAACACAAGAAATGTAGATTCCGTTTGCGAGAGATACAAATATTTAACAAATAAGACAGCACTGTCACTAAAAAAACAAACAAAAAAAACAGTCTGTTAGGAACATAAAAAAACACCACTACACAGACCCTCACTAACATGTCTTACACAGAAGAGGTAAATAAATCATTGTTGGAGTCTCTTAGGCCCATAAAGAATTGCTTTCAGTGAAACTCCAACACCACATCATACTATTTAAAGATGACAGCCTATCTGAATCCAGCAACCCTTAAACATTTCTATCGCAACCTCTTGCTTCTTTCATCAAATCTTTGCATACTGATGTGTTTTTCTGTCTTTTTATATGGCTTAATTTTAGAATATTAAAGTCAGTTGAGTAGTGAGTCAGCTAGAGAAACAGTAATGGAGAGTTATGATGAATGAAGAAAGAATCAAATGAATGGACCTTATGGATCTTTTCTGTTGAAGTCCAGCTTATACAGAGAAATAGATAATTTGCAGTGAGATGGTCTGTTGCGACTGTGATCTACATAGCACATCTTGCCAAATTATAAGAAATTTGCCTGAAAGACTAGACTTTAGCATAATATCTAGTAACTAAAAGCCAGTGATAACTTGGTCTATAAGGTATCAACCTTCAAAACTGGTGAACCAAATTCAAAGATGAACTTGTGCTTCAAGAATACCAACTAGGGAATTAGGACACATTTACGCCTTTGACTGTCCTTAGTCAGAGGAACAGAAAGAGAGAGTCAACCGAGCATTTCAAGTTGTTAACAGTTACTGTTTGCAGTAATATAATTGTACATTAGCATGGGTGCTATGACAACCTGAAACAAATATGTACAGGAGCAGGTATGCTATAATAGTACCATTTTATACAGCTCTAAGTAGAATAAAGAAAGAAAACATAAAGAGTGAATGTTAAACAGCGTGACGTGTCTTTGTTTAATAATGAAATCCCAACTGGGGATTGGGAGCAAGGCAGTTTGGGTCATTTGTTGGATGTAGAACAAAAATGTTTGCGGAAAAAGATCATGAGTAATACCTGCATAGTGAAGCACCGGAGAAAACAACAATCTGCAAATAAGTGTTAGCACTGGAAAGTTTAAAGAGATATAATATTCAAAGAACATGACCTAAAGGACACTTTCAGTGACCATCTTTGAAAGCAGCCAACATGGTTCACTGAATAAAACTGTGCTGGCTTAAAAATAGGCATTATTGTATTATCTTTAAAGATAAGCAGTACAGACACATTTCATTTGATGACCTCCACATCAGATGTGGCTCTACTTGTAGAGGATCTACCAAAATTGCCAGTGAAAATAATTAAGTTGATTGTGCGATTAGCAGGCCAGTCATCTAATTTATGTAATCACTCAGTGCTGAAGTATGGCGTGGTATATATACATCCTACAAACTGTGAAACAAAAACATAATATGAGATGGCAAAGTTTTTTTCCCAGTAGAGAGGAGGCTGAATGTTAAAACTTCACTGCATTAAAAATGGGGAAATATTTGAAAGGACAACAAGTTAACAGAATGAGGCAAATGATATACGTAAATCTTTCTTAGCAGAAACTTAACTCAGCTGAAATAAGCAGAACGAATGACAGATGGTTATTAACAGTGTTCAAATAACGTATTGATCTTAGTAAGGCGATTTCATTTTTTTTGTGGGGGTGGGGTGGATGACCATGGCCGAAGTAAAAATTGTGCTATCTACTGAGATATGAATACAAAATTGCAAAGCAGATTTCTGGTAAAGTCCCCAGAGAAACCATGAGATTACATTGTTTTTAATTTAATGAACTTAAAATTTTTATCTTTGTTCATATTTATTTATTTATATGCAAAATTTCACTTTCTGTCTTCCTTTTTTGACACTGCATACTATGTCTCAGATATAAACGTAAGAAATGAGCTTCATACAAACAAATATACTGATGACTGCATATGAGGTAACTAATTACTTCAATAAAATGAGCTGCAGTTCTCCAAGGTGGTGTACAAAAAAAAAAGCAAATACCTACAGCAATAATTATGACCTCAAAATTAAAATCAATAATGCAGCATCATGAGACTTGGCAAAAGTAGCTGAAATTATAATTAATAAAATAAATGTACATATCATAAAAAATATGTGACCCTTAAAGATCTAGATGGGACTCATCTCAGCAGATTGATATCTATTTGCATAGTGTTTGTTTGCCTTAACACAGATCCTTGAATAGATATTTCTTAATGTCTGTTTATCCACTACTTGCTGTAATAGGGCACTTTTCCTTGCAGTGATTTGCACTGTTCACTCTTCATTGTGCTCTCGCAGACAGTGAGACAGATTTTTCATTATTTATCTTATGCTTCTGCTCTGAACTGGTGGGATCTTGAAGTGAGAATAATTCAGTAGCTGAGTGGTGTGAGGGGCATAGCCGGCTACCCGCCAGAATACTTGCTTTCCCTTCTGGGTATTATGATTGCTTGATATATTATTTCCTTAGAAGTGCATATTTAAATGTTATGCATTCCTAAGGGAATGGTTTCAAGGATGTAAGCATGGCAATTTTTTCCAGAGTTACAATTAAAATAATCATAGTGGCTCTCTGGATGAGGGCACTAACCTGAAAACTGGGAGTGTATTACTTAAAATAAATAGAAGTGAAAGAAGAAAAAGTGATGGTACTTTAAACAATCCGTTAAAAAGTTATATAAGAAGCTTCCCTTACAGACAGAAGTCACATTAAAATTTCTCAAGCATTTTTCACACACACACACACACACACACACACACACACACACACACACACACACACACACACACACACACACAGATAAAGACAAACTAGAAAATGTCAACATGAGGTTATGACAGTCACATTTTTTGAAGGCTAGTTAGTTAAAAGCTGCTTATGATCTGATAAACTAAGTCATGGCACAGCTTAGGAAGTAGTTATGATATGTGCTTGAAATCTTCCATTACCATAGCATTCCTTTACCAAATCACAGCATTTCTGTGGCACAGAAGGAAACTATATGAACTGTTAGAAGTGCAAGTTATACAATACTGCCCCAAAATCCATAATTTCTTTCTCACCCTCTCAGGAAAGCAAATGTGATTCTAAACAGTCTTACCATGACCTGCAGTAATCTTAAAGCAGGGGGTCACATATGCCCTAGCAACTTTTTATGTATTTCTTCTAGCATGTATGAAGTATATAAGAAAAAAAGCATCTGTAAAAAATTAATGTAAAAGCAATGTTATTTACTTGGTTCAAAGATCAGAGTGTAAGAACAATACCCTGGACAGTTTGAGTCATTTCTTCATCAATCACATTTTTCTCAACCCATCCCTCCCCCCAATAAATTGTAGTTTGGAATTGCCTCAGAGGGGGGTAAATGCTTTAAGTGGTGCATGTATTATACAAACAGAAAGGAATTGCATGCTGTTCACAGATGTTTGTTCATATATGCAGGTGTTCAGTGTACATAGCAAAGATGCATGAAGAAAGGTTAATCTAAAACCTGCAAAAGCTACAACTTAAAGCACACCAGTTTGGAGACCTGTAGTCATTAAGTAATCCAGCTAACCCCCCCCCCAAAAAAAAAAAAAAAGCAGCTGTATTGGAGTAGTTGCTATGAGCATATAATTACTCACAGTTTGAATGTCGCTAAGAGTTTAACATCTATCCAGCATGCTGAGTGAGCTAAAACCGTTATGAATAAAAGAGATATTATGGCAAGTTTCAGTCTCCTATGGACAAGATACATCTTTTCTTAAAGAGAGGTGTATGCAGTCTCAAAGACTGTCACATGTATGACATTATTATTGAATTCTGTTTCTGTTTTTAATTTGAATACATATTCATCGATTGTTATGTGTTTTTCGGTACTGAATTTGCAATACTTTTTTGTTCTGTCAGTATTATCTTGTCAAACAGCTGTTGCTGTGGGGAAACTACTACAGTGACTGAATCAATCGCTGCTAAAAGAAGTTAAACAGCTACATACCGACATGTTGTGACATGAACGACACTGACACCAGAAGCCTTGTTAATCAGAAAACAAAATTATACCCACTGAAGCACATGAAGATATTGTACATCTCAGAGCTGTTGTGCAGCTCTCAGTTAATATACACTGTGCTTAAGCAATATTAAATGCATGATATAAAGTCTGTCAAATATACAAGGTAAATTAACAAAGTAGCAGTTTTCTATTTTCCTTCAGTGAAAGTATCTGTGATATATGGACAGAAAGGACTGCTTGCCCAATTTTATGTCTCAAATTTTAAATCTAAGTATGCTAAAAAGCCTTTTGACAGTTTATATATACTAGCTACCTTCTAAGTACATCTTTATCATGGTTATTAAGAGGAAAATTATTATGACTATTAGGAGGAAGAAGCAAATACATTTATACCTAAACGGAACTGTATACTTAACCCATTTATGAGTCTGTATGATGGGGAAAAATATCTGTGCAAATGACATACAAATAATTGCAACAATTGCTGGGTATGAATCTTGTCACCCTTTTTAAAAACAAATATATAATGTATCTTCTTTTGCCTGCTTAGTCTGTTACAAATTATACTGCTACAACCGGGTACTGACATTTTTAAGTTTGTGTGTAGGTGTATGTGTACACACACACACACACACACACACACACACACACACACACACACACACACACATATATATATATATATATATATATATATATATATATATATATATATATATATATGTCTGTCTATCTACCTATGCATAGAATGATTACGTGATGAGCGATCAGATCAACATAACTATTACCAAAACTTTTTCTGCTGCTTGTTTTACACTGAACCCAACACCCTGTATGTGGGTGTGTTTCTGTGTATCTGTATGTGTGTGTTTTAATATATGGATGATCCAAGGCTCAATCAAATCCATGAAATGCACTGCAACTCTCTCTTTATATATATATATATATATATATATATATATATATATATATATATATATATATATATATATATATATATATATATATATATATATATATATATATATATATATATATATATATATATATATTTATATATATATATATATATATATAGGTCTACTTGTCGAAAACACATTTGGTCGAAAGTCAGTTTCCCCAGCACACTTCACTGAAAGCTCACTTCAACAAAAACTCATTTCACTGAAACTCATTTTGTCGAAAGTTATATATGGCCTTTTCTCCACTGTACTGCAACCCTGGAATAAGAATATAAAGTAAGAGGGGTGTGGGGGTGCAGCCCCCACATAGTTTGGTTATAAGTTGTCTTTTGGAAAGAGTTATTTATTTAACTTGGAAGTATACATGTGTATGGTTTAACATAGGTCCCCCCACAACCCCCTTACTTAATATTCTAACTCCAGGGTTGCACTACAGTGGGAAAAAGGCCATGTATAACATTTGATGAAATGAGTTTAGTGAAATGAGTTTTTGATGAAGTGAGCTTTCAATGAAGTGTGCTGGGGAAACTGACTTTCGACCAAATGTGTTTTTGACAAAACAAAGTATATATATATATATATATATATATATATATATATATATATATATATATATATATATATACACATCTAAAATTGAGTACATTAATAAGCAGAATGCTGACTGCAAAAGGTAACAAAAAAAAAAAATGAAACCCCAGTGCATATTTTCCAAAGCATAGTCTTGGACCATGCAAAACAAAACTTCTGGTACTGTAGCCATCTCACACAGCTGTTTACCATCTGCATTGTTGACCAAGGAATGTCAACAGAACAGATGAAACTCGAACTCCAAATGGTCAAGACCATATGCTCGAGTTTTTGAAAACCCGAAGCTTTTGAATGGATTTCACGATACAGCAAGGGTCAGGAAATTTACCCTTTTCCTCACTATACTGCAATCTTAGAATTGGTATATATAATTTGCAGGGAGATGTGGTGGGTTCATGCATGTCCCCCTGCAAAAATGTAAAAAAGGTAGATTTTTGTGGGTTTTTTTCATGTTCGAGTTTTCAGAAACATGAGCCTATGGTCTCTTCGATATTTTTTTTTAGTTTCTCAAAGCCGATCAGCTGAAATAGAGAGAGAGAGAGAGAGAGATATCCCCTTTACATGATTGAAATTTCACTTACCTGAAATTTAAAAGGACAAGGTGACTTCACTGAAAACATACTGTCACGAACACTCAGATCAATGGAATTTTACTCTCGGAAAGGAAACACTTGGCCACCATGGTGAACTTTGCCCGTTTCCCCACTGTAGTGTCATCTCAGAGTTAGTATATTTAGGTAGGAGGCTTGTGGGAGGTGAAGCCCCTTGGTGGGTTGATTTCTTTGGTTTATTTTGTTGTGGTGGCCAAGTGGTTCCTATCCCGAAGTAAAATTGCGGTGATCCGAGTGTTTATGAAAGTAAGTTTGCAGCGAAGTCATCTCATTTGTTTACATTTTGGGTAAGTGAAAATTCAATTATGTGAAGTAGAACCATATTATATATATATATATATATATATATATATATATATATATATATATATATATATATATATATATATATATATATATATATATATATATATATCTACACACACACACACACACACACACACACACACACACACACACACACACACACACACACACTCATCTCCAATATTACAAAATCTCAACAATAGAAAAAATAAGAAACTTCTTATTTCCCACTGTTACACAAAGATAATTTAAAAAATCAAAAATTAGGTCTTTGGTATAGAGCTTCTAACTTTATTATTGTGCAGTCTTATATGAAAACAGCTACTACTTACCTTCTGC
The DNA here is from genome assembly GCF_019279795.1 of Protopterus annectens. NCBI lineage: Eukaryota > Metazoa > Chordata > Ceratodontiformes > Protopteridae > Protopterus > Protopterus annectens. Next base: position 1,573,014,870 of record NC_056746.1, on the reverse strand, counting down.
ATTTCTTATAAATATCAACAGTACCCTTAAAGGAAAGCTTGAAAAATACCATAATACACTTGCTAAATTTGCAATCAAGATGTCAAATTACAGCCAGCACTGACTGGCATTCAAAAATTATATTTGCTTGAATCCTTTATCTGTCACAGTTAAAGCTTGCCCATATTATACTTCACTTTCCTGATAAATGGTCCTCCCTCACGTCTTTATTTTAATGGCAGTCTCCTTGCAGACCTCTCTGCTCTGCAGAATCGGATCTACTTGTCATTAGAAAAATCATACAACACTTTTCAGTGATTCCTTAAACTCAAGCTATGTATCTAAAAAGTGGAATTCCCTCTCATTAAGTTACAACAACCCCTAATGTTTTCTGTATAACTTAAAAGAATACCTACTCAACCCGTGCATCTGTAATTGTCTCTGCTCACCTGGCTAAAGTCACCTCCAAGACATGATCCCATGCCCTCTCACCAAATTCCCTGTACTACACTAACTCGGGTCTATATTAGAAGACCAAAAGATTATTTCAGCGAATGCTCTCATGAGCAAAAACGCTGGTAATCGAGCTGTTGATTCTGGGGGGCTGCACCCCCCCCCACTAACTATATATTCCAACACTGAGATCGCACTACAGTGAGGAAAGGGTAAAAATTCCACTCCTCACTGAACCGCAACCCCACAAACACCCTTTCATTTACCAGCGTTTTCTCTCATGTGAGCGTTCGCTGAAGTAAACTTTCGGGTTTATAATATAGACCCCACTAACTCATGCTCATTTCTTACATTATTTTTATTTATTTATTTTACATTTGTTGACCGGATTTGTCCAGCTGAGCTGATAGCCCTTTTTCAGTGGAGGCCCAAGGTGAAAAGCTCCACACAATTTCAATAAAATTGTCCATGAACATAGTATTACAAACAAAACATTAACATTTTCAAATTGGTAAAGTAAAGGCATAAAAATTAAATACAGAATTTAAGTTGATCCTTAACTTAAGATATGTGCAGAAACAGCATGCAGAGTTTGTAAGTTTGCTTTTAGGTTTATAGACTTGTAATAAGTCTTGGTCTGGGCTACAGACAGTCCTAGAAGGAGTATAGAAGGAGATTAGAGAAGACAAATTGGGAGAGAAAGATGGTTGGTACAAGACAGAGTGGATAAGCTGAAGCTGAGAGAGGAGTAGCTGGTGTGGGAATTTAAGGCAGGTATGTGATCTATAGTATATATATATATATATATATATATATATATATATATATATATGTATATGGGTCTACTTCACTTGACTGAAAACTCACTAGACAAACTCATTTGACTGAGCACACTTGACTGAAAGCTCACTTCACTGAAAACTCATTTGATTGAAACTCATTTCGCTGAAAAGTATATGCCCTTTTCCCCATTGTAGTGCCATCGTGGAGTTAGTATATATAGTAAGGGGAGTGTGGGTAGTTTGAGTATATATTGTCTTCTAAAAAGAGTTATTTATTGCAGTTGTAAGTATCCATGTATATGGTTTAAAATGTATAAAATAGGTGGGGGGCTACACCCCACCCCCTTACTATATATACTAACACCAGGATCACACTACAATCTGGTAAAGGGTATATACCTTTCAGCGAAATGAGTTTCAGTCAAATGAGTTTTCAGTGAAGTAAGCTTTCAGTCAAGTGTGCTCAGTCAAATGAGTTTCAGTCTAGTGAGTATCAGTCAAGTGAAGTAGACCAATATACATATATATATATATATATATATATATATATATATATACATACACACACACACACACACACACACACACGCATACATACATATGTAGGCATGTGGGGCTTGTCACCGCATCACGTGATGCAAGACAGTTTGCACCTGTATAAAAAAATCTGTTTTATGTGTGGGGTGACAATCTCGATTGTGAATACTTATTCATAGTACTAACTTAGATTTCCATTTTGTTTATTAATACCTGAAAAGTCTTATATGTATAAATAATAAAACATATACTAAAAAAAACGGTGCTTTTCTTTCTGAAGTGGCAAACATTAAAATAGTACACATAAGGTTACCACTGAACCTCAAACCTGTTATTAATTGTTTTAAGACTGGCACTTTTAGCTTACTCGGTACTTAAGAGTCTTAATATAAGCAGTTTAACATGAAATGACAGTCATGAATATAAAACACTGTTGCTTGCAGATGATATTTTATTTAATGTAACTAATATTGCAACATCAGTGAAAAATTCAAAAGTGACAATAAAAGATTATGAGAATATCCTAGGATAGATTTTGTAGTAGCAAAAACAGAAAACATTATATTAAATCAAAGGATTATCCCTCAATATGTATACAATATCATAGCTAGAGTCATATACATCTAACCTCTTGTGTAATAACAAAGTCTAATCTCTATAACTGAAGAGAATTTTGATAATATTATTGACAACACTAACACATTTATAATAAGATGGAACATTCTGTATATTTGAAGACATATCATTTTTAGTAATAACGATTTGGATTTCAAGCAAATTACAGAGACATTTATAAACTACTGTTATGAAGTGGAAACGACTTTTAATATGAGGTATATAAAAATATATTTTCATAATTTAAAAGTTTATTTGCAAACACACAGCTGGCCAATTTGAAGGGTTTCAATAAAAAATGCAATTGTTTTATGGAAAGAATAAAGAAATTATAGATTGTTATAACTGCTTAAATGACCAAAAATGAAAAACATCTGAAGATATACTGAATGTCAGATGAGGCATAATGGTTAAATATCCAAAGGATAAAAAGCAAAATTATTACAAAAAATTAATGGATTTGATATGATTGATGTAAATAAGTATCCCAAAATGCTGGATTATTATGAATAAATCAGTTGTATTTGATGTGTATAAAATATTTAAAAATTATGTTTTCAAATATCCAGATATAAATGAAGTTTTTTTTTTTATACTTAATAGCTTAAACACCTCCTCACCACTTTGGAAAATCTACATTTGGACATTTACTTGCAAAGCTTTTTATATACCAGATAGGCTAACAATGAGTAAAACGAATACTAATTTTATTTACTGGAGGTGCAAGTTGGAAGCTACAGTGTTTGTAATCATAGTTTATAAATGAACATTATTAAGTGAGTTCTAGGAAAGTATTCAATTATCTTGGCAAGGTCTTTGCATAGAGAAATGTGTTCCTTCAATCACTTATATTACTTAGTACTCCAAGCCCTATAAGGAGTCAGAAAGATCAGTACTATCTCTTCTAGCGGGAGATAGCTGTTTCAAAAAGAATAATTACAAGAATGTGGATGAAAGGTACTCCTCCAAATGTCAGATAATTCATTAATTTGTGTAATCTATTATTTAAGAAATAGGCATGATAGTATTAAGCATTAACTCACAAATAATTTTAAATTGTGGACAAAACTTCTCTGCTTTATTAGAAAATATGAAAATGATGCTTCCTAGACATATAGAATATTGGGACAGATTCAAATATATCATGTCTCATGAAATAATTAAGAAGGAGAAGAAATAGAGGATGAGGACTGAGCATAGTCAATGCAGTTATTGTAGTCAGAATTTTAATTAAAAGTAGAATTTACTTTGAAATAAAATTACTAACATTAAGATTTATTAAACGTCCTACAACCTCATTTTGGTGAATATATACATAGACATTCTTAAATATAATATTTTTACTCTTCACAAAATAACTAGTATCTGAAAATTAAAGACAGTTGTAACTGCTAGAGAAGTAAAGAAAATGCAGCTGTATATTGAGTAGTATATTTGTATTGAATGCACACAAATTGGATCTTACTAGGAGTATATATAAGCATTTGGCCAAACATTATGACAGACAAGTTTAAGTTTACAAAGATATGCTTCATATAATATACCATTAACAGCACATGATCGACAGTCCACGATGCTTTGCCAGAGATGGCCTGCACCTGTCGCCCTTAAGATTCCGGATACTGACTAAGGCTCTTGTCACCCCTATAGTGCCTATTTTAGGCAAGGTTCAAATGACAAATTCACCACTGTAACAGGTACAAGCAAGCAAAATCTGAGGGTAATGCTACTCAATGCTAGAAGTCTAAACCTCAAAATGCACTCACTCGAGGCACTCCTTAAAATGGAGAACATTGACATCTGTGCAGTGACAGAGACCTGGTTCAAAGCTCCAGAGAGTACCCCTACATTACCAGGTTTCAGTTCATACCACACCTTTCGGCCACCTAACCCAGAAAGAAGCACTAAAGGTGGAGGTGTGTCCATATTCATTAAGGATATCCACACCTCCAGGCTAGTTGCACAGCATAATGCATCCAAGATTATCCAAGTGCAACTAATTCTGGGCAAGACCGCAATCCAAATTGTAGCTTGCTACAGATCCCCCACCATGCCCCAGGATTCACACTCCTCATTTCTTGATACACTGGAAAGTATTAGGGTACAACCCAACACCCTAACAATGGGCAATTTCAACTACCCCACATTAACTGGGAAAACTACTCATGTACCAACTCTTTTGCTCAACGTTTTCTACAATTCATAAATTCCAGTGCCTTGGATCAACTTATTCACACCCCCACCAGGGGCAGCAATATCCTAGACCTGGTCATTACCAACATGGGAAACCAGTGTTCCACACCAGAGGTCAATTCCTCGTTGGTCAGATCTGACCACAAGCTAATCAGCCTAGACATCCACATCCCACCCCCAGCCCCAATTAGGGAAACCATCGTAAAAAACCTCTCAAAAGCCAACTTCACACTTCTTAAGACAGAAGTGGTAAACTTCATGACACCCATGCAGATGGACAATAGAGGTATGACTGCCAAATCCTACACAAATGCACTTTATAAGCACTTACACAAGTGCATGGATCATGCTATCCCTAATAGAACCAAGATGTTATCCTCCAAAAAAAGGAAGCCAATCTGGTGGTCCTCTGTCATAAACAAACTCTACAACAGAAGAAAGAAACTGTTGCAAAAAAAGAGTAAAATCCCATGACTGGAGGAACTCCCTGGTCAACCTCAGTAAGAAGCTGAGATCCCTCATAAAATCCTCCAAAGCTAGTTACGAAAACAAAATTGCCACTGACTCTAAAGACAACCACAAAGCATTCTATAGCCATGTCAAGAATCTAAATGGGAACACTCAGATCTGCTCTGAGTTACAGCATAATGGCACTAAATATACAGAACCAACTGATATTGACAACATCCTAGCAGATAGGTTCACTGCTAACTTTACCCCCCTCTCACCCCCTAGAGGGCCCATCTCTATACCGGAAGAATGCAAAGTTCCTATAATCACGGCTGCACAGGTAAAAAACACACTCTCCAAAGCCAAGAACACAGCATCCATGGGACCTGACAATATCCCAGGCTGTGTTCTACATGAACTACAGAATGAACTGGCACCCTACCTAAGTACCATGTTCAATCATAGCCTCACCTCAGGCTTTGTACCCACTGAATGGCGCACCTCAACAGTTATCCCACTCCACAAAGGGAGAGCCACGACGGACCTCAGGAACTACTGCCCCATTAGCCTGATGAGCCTGGTCTGCAAGGCCATGAAACATATCATCGTGGAATTCATAAACAAAGACATTGGTAATCTCCAAACTCTGGACCCTACTCAGTTTGGATTTGTAAAAGGCAGATCATGTCTCCTAAACCTGATTGACTTCTTTGAAGCAGTCACCAAAGCCATAGATGAGGGTAAGGTGGTTCACACAGCTTATCTAGATCTTGCCAAGTCTTTCAACACCATCCCCCACTCTGGAATTATAGATAAGCTCACTAAACTAGGTATAAATCCCTATGTCACAAGATGGGTTGCCAACTGGCTCATGGACAGAACCCACACTGTGAAAGTAGCAGATTCCAAATCCGACATCAGACCAGTGACAAGTAGAGTACCACAGGGCTCAGTCCTGGGTCCTCTCCTGTTTGGTATCTACTTCTCTGAAGTGCAGGCCAACACAGAAGGTCTTTGGCAAACAAAGTTTGCAGATGACTGCAAGCTAGGAGCCATAATCAAAACTCCTAACGATATGGACAAACTACAAAAGGGCCTCACTGAGACAGATACCTGGTGTCAAAGCCATGGCCTGAAGCTCAATGCCAAAAAGTGTATCGTCATCCCCTTTGGTAAAAACTCTGTACCCATGAACTACCACATAGCTGGTAGTCTACTTAATGCCAAAAATGTGATAAGAGACCTTGGGACACAGGTGGACAGTAGTCTCTCCTTTGATAATCACATCACCACAGTGGTCAGGAAATCCTTCTACGTGGCTCATCTCATCACAAAAGGATTCTCATTCAGAAAAAAAGAGGTCATTGTTCCCCTCTACTCGTCACTCATTAGACCCATTATAGAGTACAACGCCCCATTTGGTATGTACCACACAAGACATCTACAACAACTGGAAAGACCACAGAAATACCTCAGAAAGAGGATTAATGGCCTCAAACAGATGCCCTATGCAGACCATCTCAAAAAACTACAGCTTTACTCCATCACATATTGCCTACTCAGGGGCAATCTCTGCCTAACATACAAAGCTATGTCAAACCCAGAGCTATTGGACATGCTCCACTTAAAGAAATCCCAATCCCTCTGAGCTACACGCTCTGGGGACCTTAACCTTGTCACCACAATAAACTGAACATGCTGGAGGGATAGATTTCTGTCCCAGAGACTTCCCATACTCTGGAAGAGACTACCTATCTATATCAAACAGAGCTCCTCATTAGCACTCTTCAAGAAAAATCTTGATTATTGGATGTGAAATGGGAAATTCCCCCCGGGGATCACTTCTGTGGCTCTGCTTGACAGGGTCACAGGAAAATAATTTTCTTGGGTGGCGAAAGCCAGGGTACATTTTTTGGCTAGGCTTGTATGGGCCCTAGGGCTGATAGCCTAGTACCTACCTATGAACCTATGAACCTATGAGATATAAATGCTAATATGTACTCTGTTTTTGGACAGTATTAGCAACAGCAGATACAAAAAGAGTGGGGGAATAATCTTGTGTATCAAAAAATTCTGCATTGCAAGAGCCCTGTGAATAAAACTTCTAAATGTTCTGTGTGTAATAACTCTATCATGTGAGACGTTAAAAACTAACTCTGATAAATTGTTGGATGTGTGCAGGCTAAACAGAGTTTTTGCCCAATGGACAAGATGTATAAAAATAATTGCAAGCACATGGATGAAATGTACTCCTCCAAAATCAGATAATTCACTAATCTGTGTGATCTATTACTTAAGAAATAGGTATGATAATATTAAGCATTAACTCACAAACAATTTTAAATTGTGAACAAAATTACTCTGCTTTATTAAAAAATATGAAAATGATGCTTCCTAGACATATGGAATATTGGAATAGATTCAAATATATCATTAATCATGTCTCATGAAATAATTAAGAAGGAAAAGAAATATTGGATGAGGACTCAGCATAAATATGTATATAGTCAATGTGGTCATTGTAGTCAGAATTTTAATTAACAATAGAATTTGCTTTAAAAGAAAATTGCTAACATTAAGATTTATTAAATGTGCTACAACCTTATTTTGGTGAATACACACATAGACATTCCTAAATAAAATATTTTTACTCTTCATAAAATAACCAGAATCTGAAAATTAAAAACCGTTGTAACTGCTAGAGAAGTAAAGAAAATGCAGATGTATATTGAGTAGTATACTTTTATTGAATGCAGACAAATTGGATCTTTCTAGGAGTAACTATAAGCATTTGGTGAAACACTGTGGACAGACAAGTTTAAGTTTACAAAAATATGCATCATTATAATATACCATTAACAGCAGATATAAATGCTAATATGTACTCCATTTTTGGACAGTATTAGCAACAGCAGGAAAAATAATAACAAAAAACTGAAAAAAAAAAAGAACTTGTAAATGATCCACTACAGACAAATAACAGACAAAACCACAATAGCTATCGTAACCTTTTATTGATTGTAAATCCATAACAACCATATACTCATTAATTCATGCAATAGCAGTGTAACCAAATTTCACCTTTTGACTGCCTGTTTCAGATGGAACACCAACCGACCCCCTGATGCCCTTGTTCAATTCATGCACTGTTTTGGTGACTGTTCCCTTGGAAGTGTAGTGTCTGCTTCCACTCACATTCACATAAATTCTAACATAGTCCAGAAGGCCCAAGAAGGCAAAAAGGGACCAAAAGGAAGGAATACTTCACCCTGCGATGGTCCCCAGTTAGCTAAAAGAGGGTAGGAGGTGGTGCACTCAAAACCTCTCAGCCAAGGATGACAACTCTCTTGGCTGATCCTCTTTAAAATCACTTCTGCAGTTCACCCACCACCCTGTGTGTATACCAATATAACTCCCACTGCACTTCTAACTCAGTCCAGAAAGCCCAAGAAAGCAAAGGGGAACCAAAATGGAGGCGAATGCTCTGTTCCACTGTGGCCCACTTGCCTGTTCCCCCTTTCCAGGTCACATCGATATCAAAATGAAATAGAAGACAAAACACACTTTAGATCCATACATTTGACTAACAGAAGCTTAACTGAATTAAACTTGCTTTAGTGTCTGTGAAGAGAACATTTTTTTTTAATTGCTAATGACAAATTCAGATAAAATAAGTCAAAACCATTGTCTGACAAGTGAAAACCATGGGAGCCAAACAAACTGTCTCTTGGTCTTGAAAGTCCCAAATGTCTATTAGATGACAATACAAAGTTGAGGCTGCTCTGCACATCTTGTAATTGACAAATTTCTGAATAGCTTCCACTGCAGTAGGAGACTGATGTTGTTCCAACACAGTCTGGGAATTATTACCAACCAGCCTAAAATGGAATGAGGTTAAGTGTTCTGTATGAAAAAAATGACATTTCAAATACCTCAGACAATAGGTGTCTCTTAGAAAAAAGTCCAGTATTATTGCCACCCATGTGTACCAACATTATCCACAGAGTACCAAGCTAATGCATTACAGAATGTAGCACAGGGTAAAACTGCCAGTGCTGCAAACTAGGAAAACCTTTCCTCACCACCTTTACATCGTATGAGTCTAAACCCAAGTTGAGGCCATTAGGACTTACCCCTGCTGTCCTGATGACTGCTGCAACAATAAGTGAATGCCCAATAATTACCACTCATGACCAACCTGAAAGGAAAACTAACATGTGATAACATCACCCTACATATTTCAAAATGGTAGAGGAACACCACCTCCCCACCTTTTTTAGCACTTCAATGGATTCCTCCTCTCTGTCCAGATCAGATGGTTTTCTAATACAAAAAGAGTGGGGGATAATCTTGTGTATCAGAAAATTCTGCATTGCAAGAGCCCTGTGAATATAATTTCTAAATGCTCTGTTTGTAATAACCCTATCATGTGAGACTTTAAAAACTAACTCTGATAAATTGTTGGATGTGTGCAGGCTAAACAGAGTTTTTGCCCAATGGACAAGATAGGGAAATCCAGAGAGATAACACTTCAATTTGGCTAACTCTCCCTTGCTCACCAGGTTTGTCTTGGAATACCTAAGACATATAGAAACAGCATGATCAAAAATGTAAACCTCCACTAGGTAAGGTCATACAGGAGTTGTCCAACAAGGAACAATCATCAATGCATTCATGTGACAAGTGCTGCTTAAGTGGCATAGGCATGATATTTTGGCATATCTTTGTGAAAACCGCCAACAAGCTAGAGAGTAAATTTTTATCAATGGGTCATCTATCATCACTGGCTGGTCTAGAACACTGTCCTAACCTAGTCCCATCCTGGAAATTAATCAAGATATACAATAGCTTGGTAGAGCTAATAGATTTGCCAAAAACTAACAGCTGACAAATGTATATGGAAAGTTTTGACCAACTCCCTATAAAAATATCAGGAGACTAAATACTGTCAAATAAGTACAGGTGACTAGTGCTTGTTGGCTGCCATCATTCCTCCTGTAAATTGAAAAAAAATGCTTGAAGGGCTGATTAATAAAACTTTGTATTGAGGAACCAAAACTGTAGTAGTTGATGGCTGCTATGCTTCACTAATGAGTCACAACTTGTTGGTATGGAATTGAGCAATTCATTGGCTTCTGACACCAATACTCTGAATCTAGTGGTGTACAAAACTGGGTTTCCTTGGAATGTACAAAGCTTTAAATAACAAGTTTATTCACAAGCTGTGAAGGGTAAATTGATATAAAAAGGATTGTGCCAACTTGAACATGGAAGTTCTAACAAGGACTCTCACAAGAACTTAATTGTCAGATTGAAAGATGATTCTGAACAGTCCTGCCATACTACAATAGCTACCTATATGGGCATGAGTTCTAACAATATGATATCTGTCAGGATCCTAGATGGCCAGGATGTAATCCATGGGGAGAAAAAAACAACATCACTGAAAATAAGCCCCATCCAAATGACCCAGATGTATCAGTAAACAGGTACCATTTGACAGCAGAAACCCAGGCTATCTGCCACTAGACAAGGCTGTTTTAGCCTGCTAGAAATACAATCACCACAATTTGAAGTCTTCTTTAACCCAATGTGTAACTTACACCCAATGTTGCTTTATTCTACCACTCTTAAGGAGGTTGGTAACTGAACATGTGAAAGCTCTACCGGGGAACACTGCCCTACAAGCAAAGTTAATCAACCCCAGCCATTGCATGACTTGATAAACCCTGACTTTTTTTGCTATCAAACATTCTTGTATGTGCTCACATAACTTAATCAGCATGTCCAGAGGTAACACGAAGGTAGAGATAGCCACATCCACATCCAATCACAGAAAAAACAAGGCTTTGGTTCGACACTCCTTCTTACTCTTTGATAGAGTGACCTTAGTCTTTGCTAGGGTGACACCTAGCTCTTGACACAGTTGTAAAAAAATGTTAAACCTAGCTGAGCCACTGGAGCCCCATTCCTGACTACCAAAATATCACCCAAATAGTGTAATGCCACTTGTGCCATATTTCATTGCCGCCAAGCCCAAGGAAGGGTAGAACCACAATTCTAAACAGGTTGAGTAGGCTATGGAACAGCACATGGGCATTGCTGCATCAATGCAGAACATTCTATCAATGTACATCCCAAAAAGGGACAGCATTCCTGCTGGCCTGGGAGCAGGTGAAAAGCAGACTCTATGGCTACCTTTGCAAGCCAGGAATCAGAAAATTGGTGATGGTGTCCTCCAAAAAGAAGTACTTCACTTTGGCATCTGCTGTAATAATCCTACCATTTACAGAGGACCCTGTTGTAAAAGAAAGATGACAGATGATCCTGTGATGTCTAGGAGTCTTTTTAGGCACCAAGCCCAGAGGGAAGACTTGAAAAGGTGGGAAAGGAGGGAGTGAAATGTACTTAACCCACTACCAGCTGCTACTTCAATGCTGGTAAGTTTCTTAAGCACCCACAATTTTCCTGTTAATAAATGCAAGTTGGAACGATGATGAAGTTTAGAGTCAAAGCCTACTTTAACAGGAAAATCCCCAGAAAATCCAGAAATAATTGTTTGAGTCACTTGAGTGTTAGGGTAGTCTACTAAAATGGCATCTAGCACTTCTATTTTTATGGAAGTGTAAGTGGTTTATCTGCAACGAGGGGCTAGAAGGAAGGTTATTCCCACTGGCCTCAAAAGAAAAACTTCATCCAATGGCCTTATCTCACTTAACCCCAGGAAAACCAGTCTTTATAGGTGAGGAAGACTAATTTGCACTCTGTATGTCCTTAGACCAACAGCTAAAGAGGGAGTGGCCTTTGCCATGGTGTGAACACATGCATAAAACGACAAGCAGGCCAGATACTTAGCCCACTATTGTAAGCCCAGCAGACTCTAAGTCTTGTGAGGGCATCTTCAGTATTAACCAGATTCATAAGTTTGGTTTTGTCCAACAACAAATCCATATCAACATATCCACGAGCCTCCCTATCCATCTCAGAGAAGAGTTGATGCTTCCAACCTTCTAAATTTTTGGCAATACCACAATCAAGATAAGTCACCACTGAAAGTCTCAGTTTCTTCGATGAAGCTAAAGTATACTAACAGAGAATTATGTCCATGAATAAAATGAAACCAGAAACCCAGTTATCATAATTATGTTCCCTGATTTTACCCAGTTGCTTCTTTCCTAACACCAAAAATGCAGCCATGAGGTCCTTGCTACCTGCAACCTGAGAATCAAGGAGTTGTTGTACACCTTCACTGTCTACTAAATCAAAAACATATATGTATTTTCCTTTCAAAACATTATCTTTAATAGTAGTGTCATATAGGAAATGATGATTGCACCAGGAGACACTGGCTCCTTGTTCTACATTATTTCATTGACTTTGGTATTCAAAGGAAAGGGGAAAAAACCTTGGGAGGGCACTTGGGTTGCTGAATGAACTTCCAAACCATTATCTGGCAAATGATGCTGTGCAGCCTGAAATCTCATCTCAATAAACAAATCAAATAATTTAGCCCTGTCCCCTTCCAAGAGATACTCTAAAAACCTAACCAAGTACTCCTCTGCTTCTTGTACTGAACCTGAATCTTCCCCTACTAACCGAAACTCACTTGAATTTCCTGTGGGAGTAGTTAGTACAGCATGTGAAACCTCTGACCTGCCACTCTCATGTATAACAGGCTCTCCTATTATAGGCTTTTCCATCTTACTGTGATTCTTGTGTCTCGGAAATGATGGAACTGCTGACAAAGGGACAGACGCTTGCTTTGACATAAACTTGCTTGCTTTGACATAACTCTCTTGCCATGACCTACAGTTGGACACTGACTGAGTTGCTAGTTGTATACATTAAAGTCTCCAGATAATGCCTTGGCTGGACAGGCTGTAGCTTCTTGCATGGTTAGGAATTCCTCATTCATAGTTCTGCATTAAAAAAAAAAAAAAAAAAAAAAAAAATATATATATATATATATATATATACATACACACACACACACACATATATATATATATTAGTATATATATATATATATATATATATATATATATATATATATATATATTATCATACAAAACAGTTAAGAAAGCCAAACCAAATAGTAAACTCAGTCCAGTGGCTGTTAAACTGCTACTCACTTAAAAAAAAAATCAATGTTAAACTACTACTACAGTATTAATGAAATAAGTCACAAAGCTTCACTAGGTTATCACTTCCAATGATGTAACGTATGCCAAGGTTTATGAGAAATATTGACAGTTAACCAAATATTTCCACTGAATAAATCCAGTGAAGTGATATTTCCTAATTCATGCTAATACCCCTTGAAACAGGAAGTAGGAACTGCTAGATTACCGTGACTGTTTGTTAAGGCAAGAGGACACATCTGTAGGATGATACAATATGCTGTTGTCCCTGCAACACAGAAAACACCATTTAACATAATTTCTTTACTCAGCTGGTTCTTATACATAATCTAGGCACACGTTCCCAACCAATCCAATTGACTATCCTACCAGTAACTGATAATCCTAGATGGAAGGCAGCTACCATTATTCTTGTACATACATTGTAACATTGTTGCCAATGTTTATCATACAAAATGCCCCAAAATTACCAGATCGACATTATATCTGATATATGGTTGACCATGAAAAAGTTGAATGAATGTTCGGTGAAAACGAGAATTTCGAAACTCATTTGGCTGCTTCCTGTATGGCCGACCTTAATACTATGAGTGTTCTGTGGAGCGAATGCCACTGTGCATTTACACATATGTGGTCAACATTTCGGCTAGATATCCCGGTACAGTGCAGACTGGGAAATTACACCTTTCCCCACTGTAGTAAAATATCGGAGCTGGAATATCAAACTTGCAGGGGGTGCAGGGGAGTTGCCCCCTTGCAAAAACGTTAAGTCACATGATTTGCAGTAATTAACTGCAAATCAAAATGTCGGAAGTGCAAATGCGACTTTGTCACTAAATGTACTTCAACATCCTGACCTAATTAATATGCAGGAAGTGTGTATTTGGAGTAGATATATTGGATGGATTATGTCGTGCCATTCGCATATTTGATAGTAAACCATATGAGAGAGATATGTGTGCATGTGTGTGTGTGTGTGTGTGTGTGTGTGTGTCAAAGGAAAATATACTTTAAAAATGATCAAAACACGGTAGGTTCAGGTTAAGGCACTTGCAGCAAGGAGACAAAAACGTGTTAATACAGAGTTTGCCTAACCAGAAACAGGAAATACATTCATTTTTATAGGTTATCAAATTAATCCTGTCCTACCATACTGACGTAACAGATTACCACCTTTTCATCATCATCTGCTGACCATCTTTCCCATGAATTTCTGCTGATTTAAACAATTTTATGTGATACTTTCTAAGGAAAACAACATGGCCTTGATTACTTTCAGTTAGATACTTGTTATGTTACATTCAAGATACTACTGCTAAATCAAGCACAATGCTAGCAGTTCATTTCTCTAATAATCCTTTGTCTACTTTATCTCTAAATTACTGCAGCTGCAGAGGTTCCCATCCTCTGGACAAGGCTGTTTGTCTAGAATCATTACATTTATAATATAAGGTATTGTTCATTCATATACTTCTGACCTAGCAGATAAACACCTGCTTCTCAAGTACATTTCCACAAGGCATAAACAAGAATATTGCTGTGCTAGCAGTTACTAGGTCAGAGGGCAACTTGCAAGTTTCAGAAAGCATGCTGCAGTTTTCAAAAGCATCTTTTCAGTCTCATATGAAATTCAATTTGTATAAAACATAGTGCATGAAAAATAGAATGAAAAGCATATTAAAACACTTGATTATTAATTTGGCATTAAGCATACACACATTAATACATATTTTTCTAACATTTCCCTCCTGTTAATACTTTTTATTCTATTTTCAAAAAGAATAAACAGCTTGCTTCTTTCCTAACCTCTTCCATTCAGGATTTGCAGTTAAGAAAGTCATTCAGTTTAAACTTTTATGAAAGTGTTTCGCATTCTAGCAGCTCTTCAAATTCAGTACTTTGATACATAGTCTCAGATACGGATATATCTATGAATTCTTTAATTAATCTCTTCATGCAGGGGATTCCGCAACAAATACAAACTCCTATTAGGAGTAATCTTACCCCAATAGCAATCAATATGTTCATAAAAATGGAGCCCCACCCCCCAAAGGCATTCTGGAAAAACTCTGTCAGAGGGTTTGGGCCTGGTTTGGTCATGGCCGACACTTGCTGAATCACCTCGAGATGGTCGTTAATCTCATGCTGATGGTCAGGAATGAACGCACAGCACTCTTCTTTGATTAAAGCGCAATTTCCACCTCTCGCCACTAGGGTGAAGTCAAGAGCCATTCGGTTTTGGAGCACTACAGTTCTCATGGCATTCAGTTCATCAGTTATCAGTTCGAGGGCAGAAAAAGTTGCATTACTCATCACTTCGAGAAGTTTAGACAGTTTTTGCAGCTCCCATATTGATTTAACTCCTCCATACATGGGTGATATACCTGCCCAGGATATAACAGCATCACTCAAGTCTATGTGCACAAGTTTGGCTCACACATTACGATGGTCTCTCCACCCTGCTTCGATTCGTCCCACTAGATTCTCAGGTTTCTTAGTCTTTTTGGTTACGTCTCGAGTATTTCGAATACTCCCCTGAGGCAAAGCTGCAGTGTGTCAGATGGCCAGAACCAGGTACCCCAAAAAACAACTGCCAGACCAATTCTCAGGTAACCATTTATATGCCTTTTTACCACATACAAAATAACAGTCTTCTACCTTAGTTATTACTTTGTTACGAAATGACTGCCCTGCATGAAACATTTTCCTATCTATTACTGATAACTGTTTGAAAAGTACAGGATTGTGTTGTACCTGATCAAGAGTCTTATGCATAGATTTCAAAAATGAGTCATAATCTGTACTACAAGATCCACTCAAATCATTTGGTTTTCTATAACATTTATACTGTACTGTAACGTTGCATTTACTCCATCCAACTTGGATGGTATCATTTTTATAAAAACATACAATTCCTTTTTGTGTCACAGGCAAATACAGTGCTACCTTATCTTGTGCTTTAATAGCAGCTGGGTCAAAAAACAAATTTTCCCAGGTCTCATTGACCCCTAGGGGGATAGCAGTCATTAATAAACCCCCGTATGCTGTTGGCATGGATGTACAGACCCAGCAGTTCGAAACATTAAAAGTCTCTGCGTAGACACGTGTAATTGCCTGATAAGTGTTAAAGTTTGGATGCCAGTCTATGTTTGGTTCATTACGTCTAATCAGTTCAACCTTTGTGGCAGGAAAAAGGAACGGCCACAACAAAAAGAACCCTGTGATTAATATTGCAATAAAAACAATCATACAAGTTTTCTGAGGTTGCTCAATGTCTCTACTCACTCTGTACCTGGCCATTTTGTTCTTGTTGTGCAACAGTAACAAAGTTTTTGTCCAGTTCAAAGTTTTTAACCAGTTTACAGTGCGTCAAATGAATCCAGGAAGCTCGCTCTGCGATCTTGACTGCAGTGGGTGTTGACAGTAGTACTTGGTACGGACCTTCCCACTTCGGAGAACTCCAATTTTTTCGCTTCACAATCTTCACCCAGACCCAGGTGCCTGGGGCTACTGGTGCTTCCGATTTCAGTTGCTCTTTATCTGAAACAGAATTTAACTGCAAAAGTTTGTTATTCAAACATCGCCTCATATATCCTGCAAGTGAACTGTCAGCCTTCTGCTCTGTAGACATGAGAGGTTTCCACTGAGGTGTATAATATGCACTCCCAAACAAAGTTTCAAAAGGAGTTAATCCCTTTACATTTGGAACAGTTCTCATACTCAACAGTGCTAAAGGCAAACAGTGCACCCAGTTTTTCTGTGTCTCTTCTATCAACTTCCCAAGTTTGTTCTTCAATACCCCATTATGCCTCTCTACTAGCCCTGCAGATTGGGGGTGATACGCGCAGTGGTGCTTTAACGATATCCCAAAATAACGACTGAGTTGCTGAATCGTTTGGTTCACGAAATGTGTCCCGTTATCACTATAAATCTTTTCCGGTATGCCAAATCTGGGTATAATTTCTTTAACAAGGACCTTTGCAACAGTAGCTGCATCTGGATTTTTAGTTGGAAACGCTTCTACCCATTTGGAAAACATGTCTGTAATAACAAGGAAATACTTCTTATTTTTACATTTATTCAATTCTATGAAATCCATACAAATAGTATGGAACGGATATGGTGGTGTAGGAAAATTCCCTTGCTTAGGCTTCAATGCTCCTTGTGCATGATGCTTGTTACAAACATGGCATGCTGCACAAACATTTTTTGTATAATTCGTAAATCCGTAGGTTGTAAACACTCGATTCACTAACTGTACCATCCCCCCTGTTGAGACATGGCTCTGCCCATGGCTCAACAACGCTGCATATCTAAACAAATTACATGGCAAAATTGGTTTCCTTTCCTTGGAGATGTACAGTCCCTTTTCGAGGATTGCTCCTCGTTTTATCCACTTTTATTTCTCAATATTTGTAGTAAGTGTCTGCATTGTTTTTAACATTTCTAAATCTAAAGTCTCTGAGGGTTGTAATTCCTCACTCAAAAGAAAAGTTTCTGTGGCTGAGGCTGCCTGCTTCATAGCTGTATCAGCCCGTCCATTACCCTTTGAAATTCTATCCTGTTGTTTCGTATGAGCTATGCATTTGCAAATAGCTACTTTTTTAGGTAACTGACTTGAATCTAACAAGTCTAAAATAAGTTGCGCATGATTGATCGGTTTACCAGAAGATGTTATCATTCCTCTATTTTTCCACTGTTGTGCAAAAACATGTACAGTAGAAAAAGCATACTGACTGTCAGTATAAATGTTCACTTTCTTACCTTTTGCTAAGCTACATGCCCTTGTTAAGGCAGTCAATTCTGCTGCTTGTGCAGATAAGTTGTGTGGTAAAGATTTTGCTTCTAAAGTTTCAGTATCAAAAACGACTGCATATCCCACTAGCTTCTATCCTGTAGGACCCCTCCTGCATGAGCCATCCACATAGCATGTCACCTCTGTATCATCCAAGGGAACATCCGTAAGGTCTTGTCTAGGTAATGTCTTTTGTTCAATCTCCTGCAGGGGATTGAAGTAAAGTTGACAGATTCAAAGTTGTGCATCATTTAATTGTCATATGAGGTTGGCTCAACAGTATGATCATACAGGAAAGATGCCTAGCTGGAGAAAGATATGCTACTTTTTCTTGCAGTAAAATAATTGCGACTGCATGAGGCACTCTCAATGTGAGAGGGTGGAATAACACTACTGAGGCTGAAGCCTGCACTGCCATTGCAGCTGCTACTACTGATTGTACACAGTGGGGCAAGGATCGTGCCACTGGATCTAACTGTGATGAATAATAAGCTATGGGGCGTTGTTTGTCCCCATGTTGCTGTGTCAATACTGATGTCATATAACCTTGCTTACAATCTACAGTTTGGATAAACTGCTTGTGATAGTTTGGTAATCCTAGAACTAAGGATGATGCTATCAATTGTTTCAGCTTACAGAAAGCTGCTTCTGCTTCAGGTGTCCGTTGTAATAAATGCTGTGCTGCCATCGGCTTCTTAAATATTAAATCGGCCAGTGGAGCAGATTCCAAAGCATAGTTTGGTATCCAACTCCGACAAAAATTAGTAGTTCCCAGGAAGGACATCATTTCCTTCTTGGTAGTTGGTCTAGGTGCTTGTAAAATTGCTGTTTTTCTGTCTTCATCTAATATTCTACCTTCTTTGGATATTACATATCCCAAGTACTTAACTTGTTTTCTCCAAAGCTGTAACTTGTCTTTGTTTACTTTGTGACCTTGAGTAGCTAAAAATTGTAATAAAGCTATCATGTCCTCCTTGCATTCTTGCTGGGTGGGGGCTGCATAAAGTAGAATCTGACTACCTTTCGGTGGGATAAATCCCGCCAGGTTGCTTACCATTTCCTGTGCAAATATTGTTGGACTTTCACAATATCCCTGTGGTAATCTGGTATATGTATACCGCTTTCCCTGAAATGTAAACGCAAACCAATATTGGCTGTCAGGGTGTATCGGTATCGAGAAAAATGCATTACTAATATCTACCACTGAAAAATATTCCTGTTCTGGCTTTAAGTCATTCAATAAGGTGTGTGGATCTGGCACCGTTGGTGCCTTGGGTATAACTGCATTATTTACAGCTTGTAAGTCTTGGACCATATGCCATTCCCCGTTTGCTTTCTTAACAGGAAATAAAGGTGTATTACATGGTGAATCAGGAGATTCTATTAAGACTCCTTCCTTAAGTAAGGCTGCTATGATAGGCTTGACTCCTACCTCTGCATCCTTTCTCAAGGGATACTGTCTTTTCTGGGGTCTAAATGCTGATTTTGGCATTATGGTAACTGGTCCTGCTGTTTGTATAAGTCCTACATCTGATTTCCCTGCTGACCAGAGAATGTCTGGTATGTCTCGCAAGGCTTTCTCCTCTTCTTCTAATAAGAGTAATACTCAGCTATCCTCACTAGCCTGTGAGTGTACAGCTGGGTGTGTCTGTGTAATCCAATTCAATTTCTGTTTCTGTACTCCTTGTTCGGAGAGCTCTAATTCTGTCTGCTTTTCCCACCTTGTGACTTTTTCACCTAAGTCTGCCCATTTTAAAGTTTTGTTCTTAGTTAAACTAACATGTGGCAGTCGATTAGATTTGTAAAGTGCTAAAAATTCCTGGGGCAATGAACAGCTTGCTACACTGTTCCCTTCTGCATCCCAGCACAAGTTTCGCAATACTAGCCTGTTTGCATGGTTCTGAAACAATTCTTGTTCATAATCTTTATCAGGTCCTGGTCTAT
Organism: Protopterus annectens; assembly: GCF_019279795.1. Taxonomy (NCBI): domain Eukaryota; kingdom Metazoa; phylum Chordata; order Ceratodontiformes; family Protopteridae; genus Protopterus; species Protopterus annectens. Next base: position 1,572,994,981 of record NC_056746.1, on the reverse strand, counting down.
TACAGTAATATAGAGTTAATGCAACAAATGCTGTTTGTCAATATCGAGGGAGGGGAACTTGCTGATGGCTATGTTCATCAGTTCTTCGGTTACTGCCCCTGGACCAGTCGTAACCAAGTCCTGGCTGTACCAATAATACATTTCACCCTCCAGTCGCACGACAAAAGTGTCCATTTGTCGCTGTGCTTCCATACTCTGCATGGTTGGAACTATGGCTATGCCAAATATCTGCATCAAATCTCTACCCAAAAGATTTACTGAGCATTTTGCAGAAACTACAATCTTACTTTTCTGAGTCATCCCTGAAACGAGGTCTGTTATTGTTATGTCATGGGAGAGTGGCTCCCGATACAGCTGTCCATTGGCTGCTTTCACTAGTATATAATCTGGTGATTCTGTATCTTCCGGTAGCTTGGAAGGGTGTATCAGAGTCCGTGAAGCCCCTGAGTCACATAAAATGTAACTTCCTCCCTCTACCAGAAGCGCCACTTCTGGTTTTGTGTCTGCTAAGTAAAGCTCTAAGCTCAAAAGAGCTAGGTCTAAAATTTCATTTTCTTCTATGTCTGTGTATTAATATACATCATCTGCTCCTTGTGTCTCATCCTCTACTCCTGCTATTACATTTTCACTTACCTTTCCCTGCTCACTCTCTTCCAATGATTCCTGACTATCATATAGTCATTCCTCATCCTCCTTATTTTCTGTAGTCGCCTACTTGTTTAGCCTGCAATCCCTTGCTAAATGTCCTTTCTTCCCGCACTTAAAACATTCACCCTTTTTTTTTTTTCCTCGAAATCTTCTGATCATTTGTCAGATTGTTTATTTCCATGGGTATTTTTCTTACCCTTTTTCCCAGTTTGGACTACAAACACTTCTGACCCATCTTCTGCCGAAAATACTTGAGTTTTCTTTTTCTTTTTACTATTAAAATGTCTTTCTGCATGTCTAGCATATTCAAGTAATGGCTGTAATCTACTTGTTCGATGATCTACCATATACTTTGTAATAAAGCTACTAATGGGAGTTATACTACTCTTCAAGAATGCGTTCTTTAACTGTTGTTCATATGAGGAATCATGTGTCTGGTTTTCTGGTATCTGCATTCCGCAGTGATTATTAAAACACTCTAACAGTCTAGCATAATATCTATCAACTGTTTCACCTTCCTGTTGAATGCATTGATTAATGCAAGTCCAATTAGCCCTAGGCTTCCACTTTTCAGAGATTTGGTCTGTCAGACCTTTCACTCTGCCATCCAGCTCTGCATTAGTATGTGGGAGTGGTCTAAGTTGTGCATCACGAGGATTCCAGTCACCACTGATCATGTGCCAATCTGGAACCACAATTTGTCTAACTACTTTTTCTACTTCCTCTCCATTTAAATGCTAACTTAATCTCATACCCTGTAAGTCTTCTAAAAATTTTCTAAAATTCACTTTTGGGTGGAGAATACCTTCCTTGGCTTTCCAGATATCTTCCGGTGTCCACGGTCTATAAACCAAAAGAGTCGGATCTTGTCCTGCCTTTCCTGCCTGAGGATTCGGTACTTCTATGAGCGGACATATCTCTTCTTCACTCATAGTCTGTGATGCTCTATTTAATTCATTTAATTCAATCTCCCTCCTCAAGTTGCGTGTTCGAGACCTAGTCTCGATAGGATCCCTGACAAACGGCTATGCTTTTGCAGGGACAGCTGGGTATAGCGGAGGTGGATCTTGCTTCATATTCTGGTAACGGAAGTGGAGGGGGCAAAAGAGGGACCATTGCTATTACTAAGTTATTGTCTTCTTTGTCTAAGAACATTGTCTTTGAGTTTTTAATTTTCTGCTCCCTACAGTTTGCTTCCTCAAGCCACCTATGCGCCTGAGGGACTCCTAATTGTCTCTGCTTTTTTAATTGACGTTTTGCATCTATTTTCAACTGTTTTACAAGTTTCATAAGTGCAAGTTTGTCTAAATTACCCTTGAATTTATACTTATCGACCCATTTGGTGTAATATTTAACATTATCGGCACGCTGTAATTGCATATACTTCGCGTCTTCAGTTAGGGGCGTATCCCAGGAACTTTTTGTGCACTGGTTTCCCATTGGTGTCTTAGCTAAGCTGTAAATTGTTACGTAACCCTTTCTATCACGTGGTACCACAAATCTACACCTTTTCACAGTTTATCTAGAATAACTATCTACCTATTCTGTTTCCCTGATCTATGACAAAAAACAGTAACCCCTTTTTCTGTCCCTGATCTACATACGCAAATTTACCTGACAAAAAACAGTTCTGTACTTAGTCCCTGATCTTAAAACAGAAATAAGGTAATTCCTCCTTATCTGACCCTCCATGAGTTGATCCACCGGATCGTTGACTCATCCTCCAATCCCAGATCAGAAACAGTGGCTGGCCTCTTCTGAACGACAATTCAGTCGGAGGTCTTTCAAAACAGAAGAGCCGATTTGGCCTCTTCTCCGTACGGATGCATGCCAACGGGCCCAATTCTGACCTAGGCCTAGAGCGAAAGATACGTTTCCTGTCAGAAGGACCAATCTGTCAAAGGAAAAATATACTTTAAAAATGATCAAAACACGGTAGGTTCAGGTTAAAGCACTTTAATATTGCAGCAAGGAGACAAAAACGTGCTAATACAGAGTTTGTCTAACCAGAAACAGGAAATACATTCATTTTTATAGGTTATCAAATTAATCCTCTACTACCATGCTGACATAACAGATTACCACCTTTTCATCATCATCTGCTGACCATCTTTCCCATGAATTTCTGCTGATTTAAACAACTTTTATGTGAAACTTTCTGAGGAAAACAACATGGCCTTGGTTACTTTCAGTTAGATACTTGTTATGTTACATTCAAGATACTACGGCTAAATCAAGCACAATGCTAGCAGTTCATTTCTCTAATGATCCTTTGTCTACTTTATCTCTAAATTACTGCAGCTGCAGAGGTTCCCATCCTTTGGACAAGGCTGTTTGTCTAGAATCATTACATTTATAATATAAGGTATTGTTCATTCATATACTTCTGACCTAGCAGATAAATACCTGCTACTCAAGTACATTTCCACAAGGCATAAACAAGAATATTGCTGTGCTAGCAGTTACTAGGTCAGAGGGCAACTTGCAAGTTTCAGAAAGCATACCGCAGTTTTCAAAAAGCATCTTTTTCAGTCTCATATGAAACTCAATTTGTATAAAACACAGTGCATGAAAAATAGAATGAAAAGCATATTAAAAACACTTGATTATTAATTTGGCATTAAGCATACACACATTAATACATATTTTTCTAACAGTGTGTGTGTGTGTGTGTGTGTGTGTGTGTGTGTGTATATACATATATATATATATATATATATATATCTATATATATATATATATATATATATATATATATATATATATATATATATATCGATAGATATATATTGGCCCTCTTCAGTATATCAAAATTGCAGAACATCAAACCTTTGATCAACGAGGACCAGAGGATCAAAGTTCTACAATACTGAACCCTGTGAATGGAGATCACTGTACAGTGCAGAACGAGAACTTTACCATTCTGTTCACTGTAGTGTGATCTCGGAGTTGGTATGTTTAACTTGCAGGGGGTGTGGGGAGTGCAGGGAGGCTTGCCCCCTGAAAAAAAATGAAATAAGTTTTCATGTTTTAGTTTTTTTTTTTTTTGGTTCGATATTGCAGAACTTCGATCCTCTGGTCCTCGATGATCAGAGGTTCAATGTTCTACAATTTCAATACTCTGTCTCTCTCTGTATATATATATATATATATATATATATATATATATATATATATATATGTGTGTGTGTGTGTGTGTGTACAGCTAGATATAGATATCCTGCAGGAAGTTTTGCCCCAAATAAACAACTGGTGCCAAAATTATGGGCAGCGCAGTAGTGTAGTTGTTAGCATTGTCGCTGCACAGCAAGAGGTTCTCCAGTTTGATTTTCAGCTGAGGTGCATTCTGTGTGGAGTCTGCTTGTCCTCCCTACATTCACATGGGTTTCCTCCAGGTGCTCCATTTCCTTCCACATTCCAAAGACATGTAGTAGGTGGATTGGACATTCTAAACTGGCCCTAGGTGTGAGTGTGTGTGTGTGGGAGTATATGTGGTGCACCCTCCGAGATGGACTGGGCCTTGCACTAGCAACCCGAGTCTTGTAAAACCTGTAACTGTTACAGACACAATGAGCATTGACAGGTGCCCTTTGCCTGATGTACCACATGGTAAATGGAGAAGAAGAAGAAGCCAAATTTATGGACTGGAACTAAATGCCAAAAACATAATTTCTTCTTTGGGAAGTCCTCTATCCCAGGAAACTACCATATTAACAATATGCCCCCAAGAGGTGACCTAGTTGTTTGGAATTTGGGAACTTATGTAGATAGTGACCTAACTTTTGATCAGCATGTGCCCATTGTTGTAAGAAAGTCTTTCTATACTGCATAGCTTATAAACAAAGAATTTGTGTCTAGATCTGGGGATGCCATTTTTCCCCTTTACTTAGTCCACATTAGGCTAATCATTGAACAAAATGCCTCGTTTGGCATGTATCTCTCCAGACATATCTGACAAATGGAACACCCACAGAGATACCTTACTAAAAGGATACAAGACCTAAACAACATGTCTTACAAAGATGACTCAAAGCTTTGTCACTGTACTCTGTATCCTACAAACTGATAGAAGGTCACCTGTGTTTGGCATACAAGACATCCTCTAACTCAATATAAATGGATTTACTGCACATTTATAAGTCAAATTGGATAAAAAAATACTCAGTCTAAGGATCTATACCTCTTCTGCAACATCAACAGCATCATTATTAGGGACAGGTATATATCATAGAGGATACAGCTACTCTGAAACAGACTCCCTATACACATAAAAACAAAGTTCATCCTTGTCCATATTAAAGTGCAGCGTAGATCGATGGATGGGGAATTGAAAATTTACTCCAGGACTGCCCCCTGTACTACTTAATGGACAGAAGCTAATATTAAATGCTTTATCCAATGTATGGGTCCCCTCAAATTATCTAGGGTACTATCCCATTTATTCTCATTAGGGGTAATACATAATTATTGACCATGAGATGGATAAGGTCAATCTCTAACTAAATGGGATAGGTTAATTCAAACACAAAAAGGTAAATTGGTTAGGCTTATATGGCTTATATGGCTCGCAAGGGCTGATAGCTTAGTACTTACATATGTACCTATGAGGTAAGGCCTAAACTCTTCCTTCTACTGACAAAGGAAATAAGTTGGCACGTAAATCAGAACTGAGATGCACTGAAATCATTTGGGGTTGGATAGTACTTTTTATTGTTTTATACTGAAGTCCTACTAAAGTGGTCTAAATATGTTATTACGAACTGCCTTGGAGAACTGGCACAGTGCCTCATATGCAACTAGCAAATTCAGCATTTTAGAGGACATTGTCACCACAGTCTAGTATTACCAGATCTTCACTGAGGGAACATTTGACCTCTGTTCAAAAGGCCAGATTGAGGCAAATGTCTAGAATATAAGTGCTCTAAGTTCGCATCATATGAGAAGTATAAACAATTGTTTGATTTTCACCACATATTTCATGATTTTTTTTTTCAGTTTTTAACATGCCATGGTTACAGTGCTGTGCTTTCAGGTAGCTAAAGTTATGTGGTCAGATTCAGAACTGAGCTGTGCTGAAATCCCAAACAGATGTTGAATGAGTAATTGGATCTTTCTGTCAGCAATAGGTTGAAATACATGATCATGGCCATAAATTTGTTGCAAATTTCATTGCTAACAAACATAATCTGTGTACACAGAAAATTGATGTACTGATTGAGTGATTATGGATATGACTTATACGTATGGGGGTTGTTACACTGTATTGAAAACCAAGATGCTGATGAAATACTTGAACATAGCCATAATTTGTTTCACTTTTAATCATATTCAGACATCACTGATTTACAGAATAAGTAACTATTTGCAGTGTGGGCAGGTTGTGAGAGCAATCAATTATGACCCAGTGAGTAGTGCTGCCACCTTGCATTGCTTTTTTCTAAGGTTTAACTCTTAGCTGCGGTTGTTTCTGCATGAAATCAATATGCCCTTCTGGTATCCTTGAGGGTTAACCAGATTATCGAGTTTTCTCTGACACGCCAACAACACAGTGTGGAATAACTGTGTTCCTCCAATTTGTCCCTAGGTATGCATGCCAGAATGAGAGTGAGTGTATGTTTATGGATCCTAAGACAGACATGCACCCTACACATGATGTGTGTATGTGTGTGTGTGTGTGTGTGTGTGTGTGTGTGTGTGTGTGTGTGTGTGTGTGTGTGTGTGTGTGTGTGTGTGTGTGTGTGTGTGTGTGTGTGTGTGTGTGTGTGTGTGTGTGCACGCACGTGTGTGTGTGAGTGTGTGTGTGTGTGTGTGTGTGTGTGTGTGTGTGTGTGTGTGTGTATGTGTGTGTGTGCAGAGGCATGTGTGTGTGTGTGTGTGCATGTGTGTGTGTGTGTGTGTGTGTGTGTGTGTGTGTGTGTGTGTGTGCATGCATGCATATGTGTGTGCATGTGTGTGTGTGTGTGTGTGTTTGTGTGTTTGTGCATGCATTGTGCATGTGTCTATGCATGTCCGTGCATGTGTGAGTGTGTGTGTGTGTGTGTGTGTGTGTGTGTGTGTGTGTGTGTGTGTGTGTGTGTGTGTGTATGTATGTATGGGTGTATGTATGTTTGTGTGTGTGTGTGTGTGTTCATAATATTTTTTTTCCTGTGGAAATACACATACACATATATTAGTGGGGCAAAAACAAACATTTTCTGACTAGTAGTAAAAAAACAAGTTAACTAATGTATCACAGAAAGTCTAGACCCTCAGACCATCTGAGGGTGTAATGACCCCTCAGGTCCACAGCTATATGGATGAAAATTTACCTAAGCTCATTGGGGGATCCCTGTCCTCAAACTTTGCCCAGGTTTCCACCTAGTTTAAATCTGATCTTGCAGTTTAGCACTGACCTTGACATCCAGTGCTCAGATTTCCTCAAACCATGCATCTTTGAGATAGGGCAAGCATTTCCCTCTCATGGCACTGGTTGTCTCTCTTGCTTCTCTCTCCCTCTGTCTTTTTCCCTCTGGTTTTGCTCTTTTTTCTCTGTTGTTGTTCTTTTTTGCAGTGCTGATAGTTTCTTTCTATAAGCTCTTTGTTCACCTGAGTGTTTTAAATTCAGCCTGGATTTTGATATAATTTGAGGATAGACTGAGTTTATTTAGGCAACGTGTGCATTCCCATCCACTATTAGGTTGTATCCTGTTTCAGTGGATTGAGTGTTAGCTAACTTCAGTGAGACTATTCCATTATCCTTGGCCATACAGGCATATTGAATTTCTTTTAGTTGTGACACTGACATTTTCTCATAATCTGGAGAACTCATGTTTGCCTGTTTGCTAATTACTTTGACTAAAATAATATAAACAAAGTAAAATAATGCTGTGCAAAGCAAACCGAGGTGTATATACCTTGGGGCTACAACTGTAAACACTTTCTGTTTGCCCTTAAAATAAACATTTTTTAAATAATCGAACAGTGTCATTTAGGTCTGAGCTTTCACTCTTTGATAGATGAATACCAAATAGTTGTTAGTACACAAATTAAATGTCCAAATCATTAATCTCATAAATCTCATAAATAAATATATCATTAGCCACATGCATTTATGCTTCAATAATAAAACCTTCATTTCAAGTAAGAAAATAAGGCATTTCATCCCAATTAAGGTAATATCACAATGTGGCATCTTCAAGGGGCAATCGCCATCATTAATTAGAAATGTGATCACTTTCGTACTGCAGAATATTCACACAGCTACAAATGTACAAGCTATATATAATTTCACACACTTCTTTTGTATATATTTGATAAAAAGGCAAATATAATACACATATCTTTTTCAGACCTGCTTTCACTTTTCAGTTTAATGTAGCTTTAGTACAACTTTGTTTACTTCTGCATTTCCTTTTTGAATGAATGGTTACAATTTTCTCAGCTTATTCCACCTTTTCATACACTGCAACACAAAACATCACACTGGAAATTATTGAACTGTTATGTCAACAGAGGATGGTACTGACTTCAACAGAATTACAAAAAATACCCCACACTACCACTTCTCTAAATGCAAGGTTCATAAGAATGAAAATACTGCAGTAATAGTTATTGAAAGAGCCACAAGGACTGAGCATTATAAACATAATAATAGTACTGGTTTCAGCATGTAGCATGTTATAATAATACATTAATAAATTAATATAATTAAATTGAATTTTAGAAAGAATGTGCAAGGAGAGTGCTGCTGAGTTTTTTTGCTGTTTTTTTTTTGACTGGCATTCCAGTAATCTATTTAAAAGTCATTATTTTTCAACCTTTTTTTTTCATTCTATTTCCAAGATTTTGTTTGTTAAGCACGTAGTGATGAGGTGCATTTATTTGTATTTATCTACACTTATTTTTTTTTTTTTTGATTGGACTCTCATATGTTTTTTGGCACCTTGCAGGGCAGGCGTATTTAATTTAGTTTTAGTTTTTTTTAGTTTTGAATAGCTCCTCCTCCCTGTCTAGTTAGTCCCGCCCCTTCCCCACACCCCCCCCATCCATTCCAGCTGCAGCCCCCCTTTGATTTGAAGTCACCAGCCGCCACTGATAATAGTAATAATAATAATAATAATAATAATAATAATAATAATTAAAAGATCTGATTATAAAAAATTCAACTAGCAATCATTAAAGCTACACAGGAGTGTGGCTAGAACAACATTTAAACTATCAACATCATAAAAAGGTTATTATAGACAAAATACTTGGCAAGATGAACGTTTCAAATAAAGTTTCTCATTTCCTAATCAAGTAATGAAAAAAATTCTTGCCAGAACTTTTATTCTCAGACTAGAATAGAATATGCATTTCCAATTATCACATTAAACTATGCAAAGAAAAAAACAGATGCCTGTGAACAACCATACTTAATTCTGACAAAAACAGAATCTGGTTACTATTAATTACCAGTGCCAGTTTTCGTCTTAATGTCTTACTTTTTAAACTGGCATATTCAAACTCTTGTTCTATTTTTAAAATATAACTGACATCAAGTTTTCTTATTTTCTGCAAAATCAAAATAGCATTTTATTAAAAAAAGCCACCCTGACTGTGACCCAGATGACCCAAGATCAGTTAACAGTTTGGAAAGTTTGAAGAATCACTTGAGGCAGACAGGACACATATGGCTTATTTTGCTTTGTTTACTTGGAGAGGGTTAAGATAGCTCCTCCCCTAGTGATGACTTGGCACTTCAGGTGAGTGATTTAGGCCATTTTCCTTCAGCAGATGCTATGGGGAAAAGGTATGTGGGTGGCCTCTCCAAACTAATAATGTTTACCCCAAAAACTTAGCTAAGGTGGGGCATAGGGGCATCCACCCCAGGCACAAGGTTTTAAGGGTCAAAATAAGCAGATCTATTTTTTTTGTCTATTTTTGTTGCTCCACACATACATATGAGAGACTGACAGAGAATGTTTGGGATATGGCAGCCCTCAGAGGGAGGGAAGGAACACCAGATTGGAGAACGGTCCTTTTTTTTAAGGTCTCATGTACAATGTGAGGGTGTGACATGGACCTGCCACTCCTCTGCAGGACAGAAGGGAGAAGTTCCAAGTCAAAGGATGGCCCTTTTTTTCTTTTTTACTCCTCAAGTTAAAGTTGATGGATACCAGTTTAAGGAGAGGCTCTGGAAACCAGATAAACCAATTACAGCTGTGGTTAGGCCTCATGCAGGTATGTCAAGGAACAGACAAGCTTCCATAAAGGGGCAGAGGTTGTTCCTCTGCAGTGATGCATAAGCCCACAATAACACCTTAGGGCAAGGTTAGGGTCACATAACAAAAACACCCTAATGAATGCCAGAATGATTGCTCTGTAATCAGTTCTTACATCCCAAGAAACAAATGGTCTAGGAATATCTGTCTCAGGAAAAACAAATGGGTCAATGGATCACAGAGAGCTGACATCCAGCAGAAACTGGTGCCTCCCAAGAAAAAACACACCACCTTTTAAGCTATTCATAAAAGAAAGTGCATTTTCCAAAACTGCTTCTACCACTTAGAATTGCACCCCAGAAAATATTAGAAAAAATCTGATTATTCTAAATTCTGTTTTATTTAGAAGACTACCTTAAAGGTTATTACAGCTGCTTCTGATTCAAAGGTCATGGTTAGCAACCTAACACTGTATTACTAGTGTCACTGATTAAACATTTCCAAAGAGCTGCTCTTATGGAATTCATGCTACAACTTTATTTTATACCTTAAAATGCATATAATTTATTGATTTGTTTCAGCTGCATTGTAAATTCAGCATCTACCATGTAGTTGCCAAGCACAATGCTTCTTTTATAGTTAATTTAACTGCATTTTCTGATCATTGCATCCCCTGTGTTCATACCTTTGTATAAGGCATGTACAAAAAGCAATTATAAAGTGTACATGCAATGTATTTGTATGTGTAATGTTGTTATAATGGACTAGTTCAAATGTGCAATGCAGTCATGCATGTTATGTATCTATAAAGTATATATGAAATGAGTCTGCCTGATGACTGAAAATAGTCTTTAGGATAGCTGTCACTCTACTTTATCAAATGTAAAATACAAAAAAAAAAAAAAAACTATAACAAGTTTAAATAGAATGTTTCCAGATCATCATTTAGACATCTCGTGTGTTGTAAATTCCACTGTTTGAAGAATGTCATGTGAGATATGACTCTCTTTACTAGACTGGAATTGATAACTTCTGATTTAGTTGGTTTAGTTTTTGATTTATTCAAGGAGAACCAATATTTTATTAATTTTTTTTCCAATACGTTATTATTGACATCATTTTGGCTTAACAGCAACTCCAAGGTTTGAGGCAACTGCAACTACAATTTTCTTTATCTACTTTCAGATAAAGGACATAATTAATGAAAATGGTAATGTACTTTTCTCAAAAAGTTTATACAGGAAGTTCTTCCACCATCTTTCCTTAATCACACTAATGTGAACAGATGTACTTGAAAAGCTGAAGTAAAACAGCTGGGCTGCTTTAGCATTCATGCCTCACTGATGGGGTTTGAACCATCTGTCCCTTTATATGCATACTCTGCCTGTGAGTTTGCACTGGGCAGGTTGTAAACATTAAGCTATCTCAACTTAAAAGTCTGAGATCACTTCTTGTCATTTACTGCGCAGTGGAATCTACTGCAAGACAAATTACAGTTCGGGATACGGGTTGTTAATTCTTATCATTTTCAGCATTTTTCCATACAGAGAGTAAAAAATATATGCAATAAAGGTAATACAGATGATTGAAGAACATATTTCTTTGCCTTTCCTATCTTTACTCATTAACATCTTGCCTATACAAAAGATCTGGTTGCTAAAAATGTCTGGAGGAAATATATACATAGGTAGACAGATAGATAGACACACGCTCGTGTGCATGCATGCATATAGCGCATGCATATAGCACGCACACACACACACACACACACACACACACACACACACACACACACACTGTAATATGTTTTGTTTGTACTTGTTTGCTCTTTTATACTGAAAGAACACATTATACTGTTGTAGTGGGAAACTTCAAAACAAATGAAATAATCCCCTGGATTCAGCAAGCCCTGCACGGTGTGCAGGACTAGTGCAGGAGCTCCAGCAGGCAATATGTCGGCCGTGCAATCCAGGAATAAGCTGTAGGGACGTGCACGAGCGTTCCTGCACTAGTCCTGCATGGACTTAGCCCCTGTATGCAAATTACCCCATTTGCAGGTGAAATCCATGCAAATGAGGTGAATTTGTGATCCAGGAAGCTGGAAGCTGGCCATGCAGGACTAGTGTAATCTGTAGAAATGTACTCGGCCAGTAACTGAGTACATTTCTGCAAACTACAAAACGGAGCCATGACAGCTCCAAATAAAGCGTGGATATTATATAGAAAGCATGCCAATGCCCAAATATATGACCATTGGCATGTAAAACAGTTGCAAAAATAAAAAAATCTACTTTTATTTTTTTTTAGCTGATTTCAGCTGTTTAAGCATAGGGCAGCAGCGTGCAAATGGGATCGGGCGAAAAATAAAATAAAAACCCTAAAATAAGCATTTTAACGAAAATCACTATTTTGCCATTATACTCAATGGCAGGCAGAAGACAACATGGCCAGTGAATAGTAGTTGTTAAGGGAGGAGGCTCAGTTTGGGACTTGTAACTATGCATCAGCAGGCAATTCTGTGCAAATGAGGGGAATGATACTGAATCCCAGATTTCCCTTGCATGCTAGTCAGCACCCAACAGGGTAAGAGCAGGAATACCTTGGTGTAAGCCTAGGAGTTAGCTGACATCATGGGGGAGGTGTCAGGCATACTGTAAGCGGATTAGAGCCCTGTGGTTTGGGTTTGCCCTTAGCTTAGCAAAGCTAAGCAAGGGGGTGTGTCTGAGGCTGTCTAGCACTCTTTACATTGCCTAAGCAGGTGTGTGCGTTGTGCACCGGGTTTTAAAGAAAAAAAAAAGTAAACCAGGGAATAGCAACTCTGTGCACATTTGAGGACTGTGTTTGCATGGCACACCCCCAGGTTTAAACAGGAGGGCAATGGAAAGGGAAAACGACAGTAGGAAGGTAATCTAGGAGAACTAGCATAGCTGGCAGGTGAAATGTATCAGAATCAGCCAATTACACAGGCAGCAGACCAGCCCAGCCCAGAACACTACTATAAACTATGGAAACACCTTTCCATCTGGTTTTTCCCACATACTCTGCACCACCGGTGTATAGAAACGGGGGGATTTTAAAAAAACAAATACAACAAAATGATAGGAGCTACAGCAGCTATCATACATCAACATGTGGAAAAAGGTTGAGGGTGGTGAGGATGAAAATGGTGTCAACCAACCCACAGTGAAGAGACCAAGAAGAGTGTACAGACCCAGGGTAACCTACCAGGGGCTACATGAGCTGGAGATAGTGGAGTGATATAGGATGGACAGGGACCTCTTACAGCAAATTGTTGAGCTGTGCCGACCACGCCTGACACACAGAACTAACAGAGGGGAACCCATACCAATGGATACCAAGGTATGTGTAGGCCTAAGAATACTAGCTACAGGTACCTTCCAAAGGCCAACTGGGGATATCATGGGGATCTCACAGGCATCAGCATCCAGGGTACTCCACCAGCTCCTGGGTGCCATGTCAGCACATGCCGGTGAGCACGTATATTTCCCCAACACCCGTCAGGCGTTGGCCAGCAATATGCATCTCTTCCACCAAATAGCAGAAAACCCTGAGGTAGTAGGTGCTATATACTGCATGCACATATGCATCAAAGCACCACCTGGTGAGCGGGGTAGGGTCTACATCAACCACAAGGGCTTCCCCTCCATCAACTGTCAGGTCGTGTGTGATGTCCAGGGCATTATAATGAATGTGTGTGCTGGCTGCCCTGGAAGCTATCATGATTCCCACATCTGGTATCTGATGCAGCTGTACCAGAGAATTGCCAGTGGGGACATCCCTTACGGTCACCTAGTGGGGGATGCTGGTTATGCACTGGAGCCGTGGCTGATGGCACCCATCAGAAATGCACACACACCTGAACAAGAACTCCATAATGAGGCACACGTACAGAGCAGAGTTGTAATAGAGCATGTGTTTGGGATGCTCAAGTCATAGTTCCAGTACCTGGACACATCTGGTGGAGCCTTGCAGTACTGCCCAGCTACATGTACTCAAATTGTCATCGTATGTGCCATGCTACACAATATGATCCTGTGGAAACATCTGCAGCAGGAACAGCTCGAGCCAGGGCCACACAGCCCCCCCACCATTGCCAAGGTCTGCACAGGCACAGAGTGACTCAGAGGAGGAACAACCTGAGCCTGCCCCAGTAGGCAGAAAGAGGCATGCCCAGTATGCCCTGGCCTTGGCAAAGAGGCAACGCATAGCACATACACTGACACAGGAGGGACCCAGGGAATGACACCTTTCTCTGACTTGCACATACAGTAAAAGGGATGCCAAACATGACACTACCTTTGCACAACCATGTATAGGGAGTGTACTATGTGCATCTGACATAGGCAGCCCTCCAGCACCATCCTCAATACTGGCACACCCACAAGGTAAGTCACTCTCCTTACCAATTGCCGAATGGAGTAGTATGTGTTGTTACCTGTATCTACGGTATGGATGTGAGCATGCAAGGAAATTGGGTGGCTGAATGGGATGCCAGCAGATAATAGACACCTATAGTGGCAGCGTGAGATGTGTAACAAATACTGGTGTCACCATAGTAACCAGTACTGCACATGGTGACAAAACCCACTGCAGGAAATGTGCTGGGCCACATATGTGTCCATATGACACGCATGTGCCAGTCAGGGAGGTTCACATATTCAACAACAGTCTCAGCCAGCAGGACAGGTGTAGACAAACACAAACAAAGGCTGTGCTAAGGCCTCTGAATGATGCCTATGAGTAACCTCCCCCCAGGCCTACACAGACAGACTGCATCAGGTCAGGCAGTGGGATGTTAGTTCTGAAGGGTAGGAAGTCAGAAAATAATATGTAGATCAATCAAAGCTAAGACCTGTAGTACAATGATATGCCTCCTGTCAGCAAGATAGGTTAGAATACAGAATGAAATGGAGTACCTGACATACCAGTACAAGTATAGCAAATGTGTACAAGTGTCAGGAGTGTCCCCCCAATCCTAAGTAGAAATCTAGAAGCAGTCAGATGTGCCCCCCCCCAATCCTGTGTAGAAATATAGAAACAGTCAGGTGTGACCCTCCAATCCTGTGTAGAAATGTAGAAACAGACAGGTGTGCCCCCCACTCTTATGTAGAAATGTAGAAACAGTCAGGTGTGCCCCCTCACTCCTATTTAGAAATGTAGTAACAGTCTGGTGTGCCCCCCCAATCCGATGTACACATGTTGTAACAGTCAGGTGCCCCCCCCAGTCCTATGTAGACATGTAGTGACAGTCTGGTGTGCCCCCCCTATAATCCGATGTAGACATGTAGTAACATGTATGTGTAGGTATAATACCAGTGGAGCACAGATGACCTGAGGTGGCCAAGGTAGCAGGATAGATTGTAGCATTTGTACAATATGCAGGTATGCATGTGTTAGGTTGGTGTGTGTTTCATAATGTGTGAGAGTGGTCAGTATATATTCATGCTGAGGTTTGACCTGTTGGCCATTGCTCACTACTGCCGATGACAGGGGCAAGTCCTCACAACTGCAGTGCCAATGACAATTTACCCCAGTATAACACATGCTAGCAGTAAGCCATTGTAAATGTATGGTGGTAATATGTGTCACCATCTGAAAGTTGGACATGGCATGACTGTTGGGCTAGATATACAAGCAGTACACAGGGAAAAGTACCCCAGACATACAGTATATAATGTGTAACCATGAAATGGACACACCCTTGGAATTGTACATACAGGTATGCATCACATTAACATGCCTTGTAGTAGGGAATACCGATGTCGTCTGGCTGAACACTTGCAAATCACAAAGGTGATAGGACTGATGTATTGGCAAATGACTGATGTCCCTGCACAAGCCAGCATAACTGGAATGCCCCATGCATATATGTGAGTCAGATGAAAGTAGCGTCCATGGCACACATGCACCCAGCTCACCCAAACACCACCCACAGGTACTTCTCTGGTCGTATCCCTGCTGTTGGGAATGGGTACAATATGAGCCCCACCTGTGTATGGCAATAGTGAAAGAATGCAGTATGCAGTGCAGGTGTCCCATGCAGGTGTGTTCCTAGCTGTAAGTAGAACCCTGCCAACATCCACACCACCTGATCAATACTGATAGAAAGTATTGGCATTAACACCTAGCACACCTACCCTATCACCCCAGAGGAATATACTATATGGCAGTCTGGGACTGCAGGACTGACAGAATGCAACAGCCTGCTACAGCTGGCCTGCATCACCACCAAATAGCCTACAGGCCTCTGCCAAAGGCCTGCATCTCACCTGTACTGCCAATGTATGTTATGTCATGGACACCCAAATAACAACATAACACACTCCACATAAGCCATACACAAGGCTAAGTGGACATACCGCAGTAACATGTCCACCATGTCCCACAGCATGAACTGTGGATGAACACCAAAACACAGCTGTGATGAGGTGGTAACTATAGGGAAAGTATCAGAAAATGTATGCATAATGTATGGAAGAGGATAGAATAATACAGGGGAGGTGGGAACATGGGCAGCATGGAATGTGCAAGGTCCAACACACAGCCATGTGCACATATTATTCCTGGCTGCAAACCCAAATATGGGTGGCTACAAACCTGCCCATACACCAGAATAGGGCTAATGTCCTGACTTATGACCTCTGTCTCTAGGTACCATGTGTGAATCTGTACAGTTGTGAGGTATTGCCACAGCAAGATAAGACCATACTGTCAGGTCGATGGATGTACAAGTATGGAATACTCTGCCAGCACTGTACCAAGGTGCTGAACTGGATACACAGACACAGCAGCAAATGTCTGAAGCTCCCCCTCCAGAATGAAATAACTTTCCATGAATATGTAGGCATGTGACCACAATACTGGACACAGCTGCATTCACCCTGTGTTCCCCAGGACATCACTGTGAGCAGAAATGTCCACCTGACAGTACTTGAGGACATAAAACATCACAGTGTATAACAGTACGCATGTCTGAATATCTCTGCTAACACCAGTACCATGTAGCTGAAGCAGCACAGACACAATCACTTACAGTGCACACTATCCCTTGCACAGTTTGACCCCATATTGCCAACTGATCTGCAGATATCCTGCAGAAACAGTCTGATACCTGTAGGTGTAGAACACAAAGGCCTGCACTGGAGTAAAAACTACCTGGAATGGATCCACACATTCAATAGAGAAAGGCATACTGGGCATGCTTACATACAAACAAATGAAGCCCATGTCTGCCAACAACAGTGGACCATACATATTGGACAGTTGCAGATGTTAGTGCATACACTCCTCAGTATGCACCAGTCATGCTTTGCATACACATTGGATAGGAATACACACATATATTCAAGGACAACACACTATAATATGCCAAAAGTATACATACATGGATGTGTGGAAGAGAGTGAAAGTGGCAAAGAGCCTTCCATCATGAGGCCTATCCCACCCAGCAAAAAGCCAAATGGCTACAACCACATGTTGTGTAAGTGTCACTCACTGTAGAAATTAGCCAGTGGCATCCCTCAGCATTACAGACTCTGTGGTGCAACTGGTAGCTGTGCAACATGACTACAAGGCAGTAGCCATCTAGCAGTTGTATACATGCACCTGCGGAATATAATGTGCCTGAATGTGGTGTGTCTACTTGTAGATTAATTGGTTATGGCCCATGTGCACACACTGCCCTCTCCACAGCCCTACTATGACAAGCCTGCTGATGTCTTTCACTTTGGAATACACTTTTGGGAAAGAAGTACCCAGTAATCTCTGTGGCGTGTCCTATAACTGTGTAATGCTGTAGTGTGATAAACTAGTTAGGTAGGAATTATAATCCCATACATGACAGCTGTGTGTGTGTGTGTGTGTGTGTGTGTGTGTGTGTGTGTGTGTGTGTGTGTGTGTGTGTGTGTGTGTGTGTCTGTGTAGGGAGAAATGGTTTTTAGGTTACTCACACTCACTACAATTGAAATGCCCTACTTTGGCAAGCCTGATGATGTCATTCACTTTGAAATACACCTTTGGGAAAACAGTAGCCTAGTAATCTCCGTGGTGTGTCATATAACTGTGTAATGCTGTAGTGTGATAAGCTACTTAGGTAGGAGTTTGAATCCCAGATGTGGCAACTATGTGTATGTCACTGTCTGTGTAGGGAGCTATGCTTTTTAGGCTAGTCACACTCACGACAATTCAAATGCCCTACTTTGGCAATCCTGCTGATGTCATTTACTGTGAAATACACCTTTGGGAAAAAAAATAACCTAGCAATCTAAGTGGTGTGTCCTATAAGAGTGTAATGCTATAGTGTGATATAGTACTTTGGTTGGTGTTCTATTCCCACACATGGCAAGTGTGGATGTGTGTGTGTAGGATGCAATGCGTTTGGGGCCATTCACAGTCACTACAACCTCAATTGATCTTCTTTGGCAAGCCTGCTGATGTCATTCCTAGTGAAATACACCTTTGGGGAAAAAGTATTCCAGTAATCTCTGTGGCGCGTCTTATAACTGCATAATGCTGTAGTGTAATAAACAAATTAGATAGGAGTTCTAATCCCAGACATAGCGAGTGTGTGTCTCTGTGTGTGCGTGTGTCTGTGTTTGTTGTTCATATCCTGTGTGGAGGTGGCTGTGAGTGTGTAACAACTGGACTCACTAGGGAGTGGGTTTTGAAAATTTCTTATATGGAAGCCATATTATATGTCACAATGTCCACCTTACAAGGATAACAGATGTGAAATAGGCGAGAGGCTGGGGTGTCAATCCATACCCCTACATGTGACATCAAGGCCTGGCAAACAAAGTTAACAACCCTTGTATTACCCAGAGAACAATCTCAACCCATGTCTCATACAAAAACACACTTGCCTAAGCAACAACCGCTATGTTGGTAGTACCCTGCATATTGCCCAACAGATAGTAACCATGGTGTGATTGCAGTGGACTACAGAGGGCATGGCATCCCAGACAGCATCCATGTCATGCAATAAAGAACATGTACATGGCAAGCATTGCACAGCAATGGCCTGATACAATAGTTACCCAGGTTACTGGATGGTAAATACAATACCCATCTGTGTGGGTCATTCCAGACACTACACCCCTGAGCCAAACTGCAGACCATTGTCATGTGGCCTAATGCCAAGGTATACCCTTCACCTAGTCTCATATAGCCTTCTGGCACAGTCAACCACTATACACCCATGAAGCAGTGCATGCATGTGTGTCAGTACTGGCACCCTGTGTCTGTGTGTGTGGTGTATGATGCTTTTGAACACACTCACACTCACTATAACTCCCATTGGCATACAGAAGCATGCTGTCTGTCAGACACCTTCACATGCCCTTTGCCCATATAACCTCCAGATAACCCTGTGGTGCATGTGATACCTGCACATTATTGTATTGTGGCAAACTAACTAGTTAGGAAGTGTATTCTTGACCCTGCCAAGTGTGCCAATGTGCGTGAGTCCCTGAGAGAGTGTGGCAGTGTTGACGCTGACACTTGTTCATGTGGACAGGTTCATGTACTACACCTACCATATCGCTACCATATCACTGTTGCAGATGTCACTCACCATCACATATACATTTGGTCAGCTCATCAATATGTAAGCTATGTGGCGCATGCAAAAACTGCATAGACATGTGATAGCAATACATAGTTAGGGGGTTAAAACCCTGTACTGGTAGGTGTGTGACGCAAACATGCTTAGGTTTTACTCTCCCACCCCTTCCCTGACTTACTTTGTCTCTGTCTGTCTCTCTCACTCTCTCTCTGGTGGATGTGGAGAACTGCACCTGCTTTGCTTAGGCAGAGGCTTGTGTTTTGTAAGTGATGCTCCTGATCAGCTGATGGCCTCTGCATGAATGGCAGCCCTCCTCTAGCTGACTGCATGTGGAACAGCTGTGGTAACATTCACATAGCCAATTGCATGGAAACACACTCCAATATCTAGGAACATCATGTTGATGTTGGGCCTTTTCATTCACTGTGAGCAGAACCTAGATCTGGTGTTTGGCAAACAGCATCACAGATGGATATGGGATTTACCTCTAACAACATACACTGTGGAAACAGGCCAATACACAGGAAGAGGATGTGTCTGACATGACTATAGAATGTAAGTGTTGTTATCCTGCATTTGGAGTAATGTTGGTTTAACATGGTGTGTGTGGATATGGCTGGTCTACATGTTTTAATACATGTCATGACAGTGCTATGTTTTTGAGGAAACCCCCATCTGTAGGGTCATCTGCAGACTGGCCATGTGTGGTGCCATTTATTTCTTGTGTTACTCACAGAACACCTATCTGAGAACTGCAGAAGCATAGTGTGAGGATTGTAGTCAGTACATGGTGACAGTCATGAGAGTTACTGACTTCATATCAATCATAGGACATATGTCACAACAAACCCTGTTACATCAGTAAATGTATGAGGTTATCACAGCAACATGTCAATATTGGCCCTGTGTTTGTGCCTCCAGCCACAACTCTGTCAACATTTGTGCATATGTCATGCAGTACGAAGTGCATATGTTCTGTACACCATTATTTATTGACATCATATCTGATAACAAGCCAGTGAGATATCAGACTGCTACACATGTTATGTATAGTAGAGGTTATATCTGAGGACATAACCTGGGAATTCTGTGGTTGTGTGTACAGTACTGAGGTGTGTGTACTCATGGTGATTGTCGACAGTGTGTATATTGCGAATATGTACCTTGGCCTGTGTACAGACTGTGGTAGATATCATTGTTCTTGGTCCTGTTCTATCTGATGTTACATGCTGCTCCAGTGTATGGTACCCTATTGGCATACATGTTTGCAGGGCCAAACACACACATGTTCCATACCACAGACAGGCATCAGACCACACTGTGTAGTGGCCCAGTATATATAGGGGTTAGTGTGTGAGTGGCACATATGAGGATGGTGTTGATCATACAGTCAATATACTGTAATATTAAGCTAGCTTATCATATGTGGCTGTGGCTGTATTCACATTGGTTGTGGGTATGTACTTTCACACAGCTGTCTGTTACTCTGTGCTGTGACATGCCTGTAGAGTCTGCTATATTTGCAGGTACATGTGTATTCCCGTTATAGATATCTACATATATATCTACATAAATAGGCATATCTGTACACATAGGATGTGCATACATATATAGCTATATATACATATATCTGTATATACATACACACACACACATATATATATATATATATATATATATATATATATATATATATATATATATATATATATATATATATATATATATATACGAGATCTACACACGTCCATATATATGATGCACTATACAGATGTGCATACAGATATATGTATGAATATACATGTGCATGTACATGTAGACATATATCAACATATGTATATGCATATGTATATGTATATATCCCTGTCATGTATAAACATTATGGGTATGTAGAACTTCTCAGATGTATCTCACCACATGTATCTGATATGTGTACATTGTGACTGAACAACATATGTGATGCAACAGTCATATTAATAACAAGTACTACACAATTGTGGAAGTAAAGGCAATTGTTCAATACTAATCAATATGTGTATTGACAGATATATTGGAAAAACAACAACTGTCTTCACAGTGGTCATGGTGTAGTGGTTAAGTGTTTATAGTGTACAGGGCCATGGGTTTTAGACATGCAAGGGTTGTTCATTTTGTTGCTGGGCAGAACACTGGCTGTTGGATACTGAGTGGTTAAGGCAGTTTTGAGCAGCTTTAAGCATGTTTGCACTGGTTTGCATGAAGCTAAGCGGTGCTAATCTATGGGTGAATGTACAGGTGCTTACACAGTGTAGGCTTTGCTCACCAGTGTGCAAATCAGCTTAGCTGTTATATTGGAGCAATGTTGATACCTGCAAAGCATGGCTTAGCCCTGGTAACCAGTTCACACCACCCAGTCCAGTAACATAGCAGGGTAATGACATCTGTAATAAGTGCATGTAATGTCATGTACAATACATGTGTCTATGTGCTGTCATTACAATAGCAAGGGGTGTGAGTGTCATGTCTGGGGCACACAAGTATATGAAGCCTCTACAGCACTGTTATCCATTTTAATGTGTTACAGGGTAGTAGTTCAGTGTACGTGCTGTCACACTGGCATGTAGTGCATCATGGCAGTACTACTGTTGACAGTGCTTTCCTAGGTAAGAGTAGAGTGCTAAATCTAGTACTGACAACAGGCATACCTGCAAGCTGGACTCTGAGGCCTCCCTGTTGTATCCCTGGTGTGTGAGCTGTGTCACAGTATATATCCCCTAGTGGATAATGATCTGACATGTGGAATGTAACTGACGACTACCGTCTGTACAACACATGTTAGTGAGGGCTTCCAACATGTAGTTATGGCATACATATTGTTGTCAAATGTCTATATGTCAACACACTCATCCTACTGCATATCTACATTCCAAGCTGATGACTGTCAGTCCCTATACAGATGTGCAGATGGCAGGTATCCAGTTGGGATATGTACAGGCAACCTATGCTTGATTGACACTGACATGTCTGCCCAGCTGTGTACGAACTGGCACATATAGGAGACAACACCCTGTACGCACCACATGCCACGGGTTCCTCCACTACCCTGCCACAGTCAACAGAACATACTTGCTACAGGTCTCCATCACAGACTCTAACCATATGTTGTAATACATGTTGCATACATGGCAACGTGATCACCTCAGTGGCCATGTGCAGGAGGCACCCAGAGGATTGGCTGATGCATGTAACTTTCACCCTGAGGGTCATCGCAGTGGTGTCTTTTGATAGATTGCCTGATGCCACATGGCAAGTGGCAGGATACCACTGTAAACACATCCCCTACACAACCCATATCTCCATGGACAATAGCTAGGTACACAGCTATGCCCACATGCAGTGATGCACCCTTATACTGACACATGTGTACATGTGCATTACTGAGTATAGCAGTGTCTGTGTGTTAGCACACCTGTACTTGGGAATTCCATGAAGGCCTTCACAAGCACTGCAACACCCATTGCCATTATCAGTTATGGCTGCTGCTATATGGGACATTACATGTACCCTGTTATGCTCCTCTCCCTACCGGCTACATGAGCCTTGCAGTACCAGCATAACAGTGTTGTACAAATGGGTCAATAGGCATGGGATACCTATTGAGTTCTGGCAAGTGTGTGTATGTGTGCATGTCTGTATATCTGTAGGGTATAGCATTCCAAAGGTCACATACTCCTATTACAATACCCATTGCCACACAGTAGTACAGATAGTGTTGTTGCTGCCATTAGGTGAGGCATGACAATCCAACACCTTACTATGCCTGTGGCATGTGCATTAGATGTATATCCCTGTAGTACCACTGTTGGGATATGCAATGGGGTGTTTCGCAGTCATGGGCAATGTGTGATGATGGGTATGACAGAGTGTCATCATGGGTTTCAGGGAGTACAATATCCACTGGGGGATGTGGGTGCTGTGTACATTGTCATTACACCAAGGTACACTCGGTATATGTCCCATGTACCACTTTATGGTTACCACTGTCACCATCAACCATACAGGTAACTGATACCACAATCCAGTTCAGTTATGAATGTGCTATGTGCAGCCTACTTGTAACATATTGCACATATGGTCAAGTTAGTTAGCAGAGATAGGCCCGGTCTCTCAGACATGTGTCTGCCTGTTATGTGTCTGTTAATGTGTATATGAAGGCATGTCACACTATGTGTTGTCCATATACACTCATTACATCCCCATTAGCATACTGTAGATGTCTGGGGATGTTCTGCATGTAACATGTAACCTGAAACACACCTCACCCTAAACACTGTGTGGTGTGTACAATGAAAGCCAAACACTTCAGTAGCACTATATACATAGGTAGGGGTCTGATCCCAGTGTTGCCAAGTAAGAGTGTGCATGTATGTGGATGGGTCTACATCAGGTTGCAGATTATACACGTCCAACTGGGACACCTGTCCATGTGGTAAAGGCAATAACTGTTATACAAACCGGTGACGTGTTCAACTGTACCCCAGATATGTCACAGCCATGGTGTCACCACAGTGCCATACCCCTTGTGGAATATGACTGCAGACCATCCTCCTGCTGAAACATGTACACCTACAACACAAATGAATGACATTATGGAGACCACAATCAAGCAGTGTTACTAACAGCTGTAATGCATCATTGCTGGACGGCTACACTACCTGACATGTATGCATTAAACTTTACTCCTGACATGTTACACTGCAGTACTTTGGTACACTGTAGTACAGTAATTTTGTGCATCAGAACCATATTACCCTGTCCCTGCATCAGTGTTATGGATGACAGGGATGTGGCACAGGTATCATCATATACACAGGGTGTGTTGTTGGTTTACCAGAGACTGAGGGTGGGCCATACATTTGACAGCATGTGTGTAGGTGAAGGAGTGTAATGAGATGAACTGGGCATGGTAATGTGGTGTGTGTAGGTATGGGGTTGCCCTAGATGTGTTTGTATAGTGTGTGGGTATGCGTGCACACAGTTCTGCCATGTGGATGCCCTATACAGGTATTTATGGAAGGGTGTGCAGTTCACTGTCTCAGGCCACAGACATGTAGACTGTGCCTGCCAGGGGTTCCATGGGCACATCCAGGTACAGGCCTCAATGTGCTACTCTCCCCTAATGATGACAGATATCCACTGGAACTAGTTCCCGCCTGGGACAGGCCAGGACCATGTGCTGGTGGCCTGCTGTGGTGTGGTGTGGACAGTGCTCCCCCCGCAGTGCCGGTGCTGGCACTGCCACTATGGGAGCCCTTTGGTGTCCAAGCACATCCACATTGACTGCCAGCTGTTGGTGTTGCTGGCCTATGTCCATGTGGCTGTCACCTCACTCCCACCAGACATTCAAGCACGGACAAACCGCGGTCAATGAGGGCCATCATCTCACCAGACCATCTATCCATGAGCTCGATATAAGCATGGATGGCACCAGACATTTCACGGAAGTTGTCATTTGCAGATGTGAGAGCAGACGTCTGCAGCCTCAGGCCCTGTCTGGTGTAATGTTCCATATGTGCCTGTGCCACCATGACAGTCTGAAACATGCACCTGGTGTACGAGTTGTGGCATCTGCCAGGGGCATGATGACCAGTGGCCCAACCACAAGCACCCTGAGACATCTGCCTATGTTGTGCCCTGCCAGACATCTGGCTATGCCTGCTGTGACCAGACACAGTAGGCATGGTTACCACACTCTCCTGTGCACTGCCACCAGATGCCAGCTGTCCCTCCGCTATGGCCACTGGTGATGGGGTATGTATAGACACTGAAACTGTGTGCAGGGTTGGGGTGGCCAAAAAGGGGATGTCAAATGATGGGCGCTGTTTCGGTCCCTGACAACATCACCTGTGCCTCAACAGTGCTATCATCATCTTTGGTGTCTGTATGGACACCAACATCAGATTGCATGCAGGAGGGACCCTGAACCACCTCACCACCTATGGAGGAAAACAATAAATAGACTGTAAGACCTATATAGCATTGCATAACATTGCACACACACACACACACACACACACACACACACACACACACACACACACACACACACACACACACACAAACACACACACACTACCTTAATACTTACCTGTCCGTGACTTTACAGACAGTCTCACATTTATTCCCATGCACTCTCCATCCTGCATCACACTTGGTAACAGACACTCATTTATACCACTCATTAATGTATCATTCCTCTAAATGCCTAGACAAGTGATCACAACACAAGACCTGTTACTCCATTACCTCCCTGACCTGAGTGGAGTGGTTTGCATGGCCGCACTGCTGTCAGTGTTCACCCTATGTATGTCCGGATATCATGAGCATGGCCCCTATATGTGAGGGGCTACTATGTTCACTCCATAATGTCACACACTGGAGTGTCATGTGTAAGTATTGCTCAGTACATGATGGATATGCTGCTCAATCAACCTATCATGTGACAACTGTAATATATGGATACACTCCCTGGTGTTGTCTAGTAATTCCCCAATGCATCTGTTGTGCTGCATACGTGGGTTGTCAGTCACCTCTCTGCTGAATGCGATATTAAGGGTATACCTGGTGTCTACCTTCCCTCCCAATGCATGTTCCATGCTACAGACCTTATTATACTATCAGCTGTCCTATGATTACATACATGACAAGTATTCCTGGTGTATCATGTGTCAGTCCATGTCCATGTACTGCACAATCCCAAAAGGAAGTACTGCTGCATCAACAACCCCAAAATCACACATGTGCATGCATGGACACCCACACAAACACATACACATGCACACACGCATCCTACATGCATCAACCTCCCTCCACTTCCCCAGAGTGACCCTACAGACAAAATAACCACCCTACTGAGACACACACACACACACACACACACACACACACACACACACACACAAACACAGGTGATGTTGCACAATGATAGTACACACAGTCCTCCTATTACCCATCTGTCAACATGCATAACATATGGTACACAACAGCATGCAGTGCAGCTATAGTCAATCCATGCTAACAACAGTATACATGCGTGTGATGCATGTGCTGTGTAAGTAGGTGATGCCCCATCCCCTCGATACCACTGCACCCATGTACACAGTATTGCTGTGCACCTGTTCTGCACCCTGCCATGTACTGTGCACAAAACCTCACAGGTGTACAACCCATTACTGAATGTGTAGTACTGTGTCAGTTATGTCAGCTCTAATGCTCACAGCCCCTATGTTTTTCAGCAACACATACCTGGGATGATATGTGGACAGATGTCATTTGTGAATGCCTGATGTCTGGTGTACAGATCTCAACATCAGTGGACCATGTATGACCAATCCAATACTATTACATTGACAATGGTCAGAGCATACCATGGCTATGGGGAGTGTACACACCCTTATTGATATGATGCACCCTTCCTTGATCTGCCATGGGACCACATCACCACATATATTAACAATATATGAGCCCGATATGTGATATATGTCTTGTACATTCACATGCAGTGTCTACGGAATGTGTTAGATGTGCAGATGCTAACCGCAATGCATGCACTCCGTGTGTGCATATGTGTGCACACCCTTATCATGACAGTTTGTTGCACCTATTGTTATGTGTACTACAGCAGTGACTACTCCTGGCAGGGTATACTAACATGGGCCATCTGCATTTGTCAGTGTATGTTCAGTCTGCCCTACACATGTCCCCCGGGTTTGCATGACTGCAAGGTCTACTCATGTGCCCATCCCTTGGTATTCGCACACTGCCATCACTATTACTGTGGGGGTAGGGTTACATCTGCTACAGTTCCTGAACTTGACTGTGTGCAGATACAGCCACTCTTAGCATCCTTAGGATCCCTGCTGCAGTGCACTGGTGTGTCATGCTGACACCCCTTCCACACCTTTAGCCTGTTTGCAGATCCTTGACAAGTAAGGCCTACACATGTGTCAGTTTGCAGTGTCCCATACACTGAACACCACATGTTACAGCCTAGCCCCAGCTGATAATGTGGACCACAGTAATATGTTATGCCGTAATGTAACTCTGTAACAGATGCCATTGTACTACTGGTATATACACTGTTGTTGCACTGAATACGGGTGATGTTTTACACATGTCCCTACTGTAGGCCATGTCTCCGACCATTATGTTACTCCCTGTGGACACATCCTGCAATGACAGGATGTTAGTTATCTTGCAGGTGTCTGACATATCCTTCCAATACCCCATCATGGTCACCACTGTAATGCCGTGCATTTAACAGCAACAATGCAAGCACATGTACAGCATGCATTTTGGGTAGGTGTGTTAGATGTGTTTAGGGAATATACCATAGCCATTACATGCCCAGTGTATTGGCAAGCCTCAACATAAACCATACTCTCCAGCTACAGGCTGCTGCCTTGGTGGTAT
This sequence comes from Protopterus annectens, assembly GCF_019279795.1. Lineage (NCBI taxonomy): Eukaryota > Metazoa > Chordata > Ceratodontiformes > Protopteridae > Protopterus > Protopterus annectens. The sequence goes on along the minus strand of NC_056746.1, from coordinate 1,572,967,117 downwards.
ACCAGAGGGACCTACATAAGAGGGTGAGAGATGTGAAGTTAGGGGCCATACCTGTGGCATTGCTACAGGGTGGGTGCAGCATTATAAGACATCAGCACTACATGTCCACAATACTACCACGTATGCACATCTGTTTATCACTACTATGTAGCAACATGTCAGATATGCATGTTCTACCTGTACAGATGTGGATGCAAATGCAACAGTGGCCTACTGATGTGCCCTATGGTCTTACCTGCATGCTACTCAGCCGGTGTCTTGGTAGCACCCACATCCACAATAGTGTCCGGCAGTTGTTAGCTAGGCAGACGGGCAGGTGCCACGAGGCTGGTGAGGAGCTCCTCAACATGTGTCAGGGGATGGATGGCATGGCCCCACCCCTGTTGCGAGGTAATCCCCATGGGCTGCAGCAGCACTCCTATGGGCATTGCAAAGTAGGTCAGAACAATGATGCCGGACCTGCTCATAACTGTGGTTGTGCAGTCCGACATCATTAACCCTGTGGACTAGGTTGTTCCACAGGATGGTCCACCCCTGCTGCTCATGGGCAGCCTGGCCAAACAGGACAGGGTAGTGCTGGATTAGGTGGTTTAGCACTATTTCATTCTCAGCATCTGAGTAAGCTGGGAGCCGTCCATGTGACATCTTGCCTGAAAGACAAAGATGGAAACAGGTCTGAGCAACTCATACAGCAAGGTTACCACAGTTCTTAATACACATCTCTGTCACCCCCCCAGCAACAACAAACTGTCCACACAACTCAATATGTATGGCTACAGCTTACCTACCAGTGGGACAGATATTGTATTGTACCACACTTTGTGCTATGTGTTTGTAGCCATGTTCCCTGTGTGGACACTATCATTGCTGGCCTGTTACAGACTATTCACCTGCATGGCATTGTCAGAGCCACTATGGTTCCATATATGTCTGTGGTATGCTTGCTATGTGTTTGCCGCACATCTGACATTCTGTGTTATTGGGGATATCTATCCATGCTGTTGGATATGTTCCGAGATTGTGTAGACTATTACTACCCACATATGTTCTATAACAGTGACCAATAGCATGTTTAGGGAATATTTGCCAGCAGAACCACCTCTCAAAACTCATCTTCCCATGTTACCAGACCACATCACATGTGGGACCCACCCTGGGGCTTCCTCATGTACTGGTCCAGCACTACCTTCAGGTAGAACCAACTCAGGGGATGTTGTCCCCCACCCTGGGGACACACACAGACATTATCTTGCCCCCCGAGGTCAGGTCCACAGTCTGTTCCATAGCGGGCTCCACTGACACATGTGGGATGTGCTACATCACCTTGAGGCACCCAGTATACATTTACAGGGTCCACATGCTCCTCCTGCTCAGCCTCCAGGCCAGGCACCTTCAGGACATGGACTGCTGTTGTAAGCAGCAGTGGGTGGGAGGCTTGTTCCCATTGTGTCCATAGTGGGACCCATAAGGCTTCAACATTACAGACCACACACACCATCCAGGGTGTTTACCCACCACATGTGTCACATACCACCCCTGAAGGCTGTCCTCTATATCTACCAACTCGGACCACCTCCACAGCTATGCCTGCCATACTTCCCCATATTCCCATTCCCTACTTCACAGAAAAGAGCAATGTGGTCCCAACAAGGGGTTCACATGTGACATATCCATCCATGTTGCACACACTGACAGCTGTATATATCTGTGTGTATTGCTATGTGTCCTGTTCCCTTGCACATAGCATGCAGCACTGTGGCGGCAATATAGAGGACATATACTTACATACATATATGGGTGTGTGTGTTTGTATATATGTAGGCATGTGCATATAGGTATATATCTATATATGTGTAGATATATATGATGTATATATGTGTTTATATATGTCTACATATAGGTATATTTGTAGACATACATATATATATATATATATATATATATATATATATATATATATACACATGTACATACCTATATACGGGGTACAGTCAGCCATCAGGTCCACAATCTGACAACACCTTCCTGCACAGCTGCACTGTCCTGCCTTTCTACAACACAGACAGGTGCACATATGGGCACAGCCTAACATTAGGAGGGGTATATGTAGGGCCAGATTGCAGGTAACCCTATTATACACCTATGGCATTCCATCATGCTACAATACAGGTTAACCTGAGTATCCTGCAAGTGGTGGGCTGTGGAACCCACATGTCCATCATTATGGCATTACTTCCACCACCAGCTATTGGCCACAGTAATATACATGCTTCCTATTACACAACAGACACTATAATGGGTTACATCTTATCAGTCAGTGCTGCTCTGCACAGCTGATGGGTATGGCCCACTACACACAGGGACAGACTCTATTGTCCATAGCAGTTGTTCAGCTGCACATCATTACAACAACAACACCTCATTGCACATATAAATCATTCCACATCATCTATCCCATTATTATGGATCAATTACTACAGTCAATTACATATGTATATACTTCACATACCTGTTGTGGGAATGATGTCTCTTCTGGATACTTTGCTGGATGGGTGTTTATTTATTTATTTATTTTTTGCCTTTCACTCACTCACTCTCTCTCTCTCTATCTCAGTCTCTTTCCAGTAAATGGATTGAGCTGCTTTGGCTAGACTGCAGCATGAATTTTGTAGGCGATGCACATGATCAGGTGATGGCCTCTGCACCAGTCAGTGTCCTCCACTTACTACATCCATGCAGCATGCTGTGTAGTACTTCCAATTACCACTGTTGTGGCAACCCACTACTATAAATCTCTACATCATGTGGGCGTGATCCCTTTACCTTTCCAGTATGGTGGACATCCTTCATGTGTGTGGGCAGCAGTGTTACAGACAGCAGGTAGCAATACCTCTTACAAAAGAACTTGCACACTCAGGCCAGCTACATGTTTGTATGAGGTTCAAGAAATACAGAGTGTGAGTAGTGTTGTTTTATGCATTGTATAGCACTGGTGTTACAGGGTTTATGTGTACCTACTAATTTAATATGGAATGCAGTGTGTCTGCATAGCGCTCAACTGTAGGCCTACCCACTTGATGGTCAGAGGTGTGCCTGTTATGTTTTGTCTGTTCACCATGGTTTACCTTCATATCGTCAATCCTACTATGGATGAAACTGCTTCTGTGAATACCGAAGTGCGAACGTCTCCAAAGTCGAATTTCACATAACCGAACGGCAAAACCTCACCCCTTTTTTGATCCATGGTAGCACTGGTGTGGAGGTGGGGCACGGCCAGAAATGTCGAATTCAACATTATTTCGATATTTGGAACATTTTGCGGTTTCAGTTTCATGGAAACGGTTTGCTTAAGTGGTCGGTCGATCATGTGTGATCGACAATATGAAGGTAAACCATCCACCTCACAGGTCCTGTGTCAGATATATCACTGGCAGTGTGTGTGTGTTGAGTGCAATCAGTACATGCTACATCCATTTTTGTTTTTAACTTCATATGCCTGACTAAGGGTATATTGCAGACTATCCTGTAACACCAGAGACTTGCTTAGTGTATGACAACAATATTTCACGTATGGGCCTGTGTTCCAGCCTCTGTCCTCCACTTACATACCAGGCTTTGTCCATATTACATGCTGTCAGAGGTTGTTATGTAGTGGGCTGTGAGTATGTCACGCTGCCATTCCTGCCATCAGGCCACTGCTGTTGTGGCCCCCACACATATTGTGGGGTTGGGTCCATATAAGTGTGGGATTTCATAAACACAATACATGTGTGCCCTTATGCACTCCAGAGGCCAGTGAACATCATTACACAGTGGTATATGGCCCTGTATGTCAGTCTATGGGGGAATGCACCATAATTAACTTAGGCTGTTACAACATGTGGGGGTATCAGGGCTAAGCTGCCTTAAGGTATCTGGATGTACATTACCATACAATTCACCTTGGGTGAATGCAGGCCTACTGCTTCCTGCCATACAGACTGTTCTGTTTGTCAGTGTGATTGTGATGGTGTCAGTTAAGCCTTGTTATGTAACGGATACATCACATTGTGTCAGTTGAGGTCTTTACCACCTAGGGATTGTGTACAGAGTGTAGATAGAGGCTGCTGGGCTATACATCTGCATTACTTACTGTTGATTGATTGTTGTCCTGTGGCGCACTCTGTCTTTACTATTGTACTACTTGAAGGCCTTGGCCTGGACAGCAACATATGTAAACCTTTCCAGAATACTGTATTAATATAACTGTTTCACAGTTGCATTAGTCTGTTTATATGTATGACAGAATCTAAACAGCTATATGACATGGCATATACAACTGTAATAGTACACAAAAAGCTTTCCTATGTATGCAAACCTGTGTGTGGTGTTATGTTGCAGGCAACAATTGTCATTTGTTTGGGTGGCTCATACAGTGTCCAGTTGGTAAGGTGGCAAATGTAGGCATAGTGGCTGTTCCATATTGTGTGCACCATCTACATATGTATCTTCCTATACATATCTCTGTGTGTGTATGTGTAGTTACATATATATGTATATATATATATATATATGTATATATATATATATATATATATATATATATATATATATATATATATATATATATGTATATATGTATCTGCATATATGTGTCTGTGTATATGTATCTTAGGAATGTTGAGTGCTTCCACATTGCACATTCTCTATAGTAGCCAGACTGTACTGCATGATATGTTATTGATACCAGCCTGACATCATACAGGTGGGATGGAGTACTGTTTACACCCTGTGCCCATTTTGTGTCAGGTCCTGATTATGGGATTTGCAACAGTTAGTATTGTATCTCAGGGCAGATGTGTTTGGCTGGTGGGGATTTCTATACAAGACGTATGTTGTTTGGGCCCACTCATCGCCATTAACGGTGCATGTGGACATACATGTTTTTGTTATGTTCTATTTTATATCTATAGATATATGTCTGTATATACATATACCGATATATATTTATGCTTTTATATATATATATATATATATATATATATATATATATATATATATATATATATATATAGCTGTAGACATATGTATCTATAGATGTATGCATATGAATATATATATATATATATATATATATATATATATATTTATATATATATATATATATATATATATATATATATATATATATATATATATGTATATATACGGTAGCGTTGTTGCCTCACAGCAAGAGGTTCTCCTGTTCGATTCTCGGCTGGAGTGCCTTCTGTGTGGAGTCTGCATGTCCTCCCAGCGGTCGAGTGGCCTCTGAAAGACATGCGTGAATGGGCGTTCCTTCGCAGAAGGTTGGGCATCGGGCTGGCAACTTGGCACCATAAAAATCAACTGCCAATCATTAGTGGACCAGAGTTCCACTGTGGCGACCCCTAACCAGGAAAAGACGAAAATACAAACAAACATATATACATATATAGATATGTTATATCTATTTAGATATAAATATATATACACACACACACACACACACACACACACACACACACACACACACACACACACACACACACACATACATCTACATGTTTAAATACATTTCCTGTACTGCTGAATGACTGTGCTGGATGATATGTTTGTGAAAACATCAAAGTTTTGTATATCTGACATAGCTTAGTGGTAAATCGCTATGGTGTGCAGGGTCCTGGGTTTGAGCATTGTGAAGGCTGTTTATTTTGTTGCTGGGCAGAACAAGGGCCATTAGATACAGAGTGATTAAGGCACTTTTAAGCAGTTGTAAGCAGGTTTGAGCAGAGGTAAGCACTGCTAATGTCTGGTTACAGTATATTATACTGATTTAGCTTCTCAATTGCTTAACCTATGTAGGCATTGCTTACCCCCATGCAAACAAGCTTAAACCTGCTTACTGCTGCTTAAAATGCTTACTCCTGCTTACCCCCATGCTAATGTCTTTAAAAGAAAAGAAAAAAAGGGTTGACAGGAAAGTGGTGAAAAAGGGGCACAAAGAGGTTAAGATAGTAGGGGAAATAGCTAAGGATGTGCAGGAAGGATGTAGGGAAGATCCATAGCTGCCAATTTCTTCTACAGCAACAGCTGTGCATTTACACCGAATATGGAGGTAGATTTAGGCACTCAAACCCCTGAGAGAGGGATGAGGACAACAATAATATGTTGTGATGCCAGTTAGACCAGATTACATGTGTCCAGTGGACACATGCACGAAATGGACAGCTATGTATGGGGTGAGATTTTTTTCTGGGAACAGATTGCCCTTTTTTTTTTCAGGTGAGAGTGGGATGTTGGGGAGGGATAGTAGGTATATTTGAGGAGGTAGGTAGGGGAGGTTAACAGATAAGACAAACAAGACGCATACAGGGGCAGTATATGACACATGTTGGAGGTAAACACCTTGATGGGGAGGGGTGTTGAGAGATCGGAACCCCATACGCCCCCTAGTGGAAACAGTGGGACTGAGATCCCCACCCATGGGCAGTTACAACTGCACCTTCACAGCCCCGAAGGTGGCTGTACTGGGGGCTGAGTTGGAGAGCCAGGCTGACCCTCTAGTCGTGACACAAGGCCCTCGAGCTGGTGTAGCAGATCTCCAAACTGCTGATTGAGCTTGCTACACACCACAACCCAGACCTGGCAGCGGGTGACAGGTTCCTGTCTGCGCCTGCTCCTGAGGAAGTTCCACCTGAAGGTGGTGCAGAACCAATGGACAAGGAGGTCCCGGGTTGGGTCCCAGATGTCCTGGTGCCCAGTGCCACAGCCAGCTGAGGTGGGACAGGTTGGTCCGCTGGGACCCACATTCCCATACGTGCTATGGTGTTTGTGTTTTATCAACATATGTGGGTTAGTAATGGTCAACACATTCCAGGATTAGGTATAACAGCATGCATAGATATTCCCATTAACCCAGACACCAGATATGGAACAGTTGCATATCAAACAGAACACATGCATATATGTGACCACAGTGGTAATTACAACAGCATGCAGGTACATTGATGGCACCATGCCACCAATGTTGGAGTATTTCAACATAGCACATGCATAGAAACAGATTTGAACAATTATTAAACAATAGGACATATGTCCCAACATTACAGTGAAGTCATCACGTACCAATTGAGTTGGGTATTTAGTTTATTGTTGCAGATATGGTGGGGGGGGGTGTCAATTAACAACTAGTATATTCCTGTAGTTCGCATTACTTTCCTAGTCAGTGCTGTTATCTGTACCTTACAAGTATTAGTACACTACCCTATTGCCTTAGTTTGGACAGTGATATGGCTGTTGACAACTATATACATGAACTGCTTTTACTTGCAGTATACATCTCTTACCTGGTATACCTGTGGAGGAATTGTTTGTTAACACTAACTAACTGTTTCTACAAATACTCCCAGATTCCAAGTTGATATTATGCACATATTTATCTATCTCTTTTTGCACAGATGCTGGCCATGTCTTGACCTCATGCAGGTGAACCGGGACATATGTAGACTATTGCCCTCTTCAACCTTTAGTGACTTACAACACTCATACAGGGTTCCTAGACAGTTATATTATGTAGCACAGTGTGGGTGACAATGATGAGTGATACCTTATTATTCAGAGCAACTGCAACACTAACAGTGCCATACAATACCAGAGTAAACAGTACCAGTACAGGGTATCAATCTTTTATTCTAGGCACAGTGTTCGTATCTGACGGACCTGTGGGAGCAATGTTTGTTAGCACTTCCTGAATGTTGCCACACAAATTACCAGATTTCACATTAGTATTATACACATACATCTCACTCTGTTACTGTACACACTCTGGTCACAGCTTGACAACATGGGGGTGTAGATGGGACATACGTGGCTTATTACTCTCAAAACAGATTGGGGAGTTGCTAGAGTAACAGGTTTGTTCTTATAGATGTGTGACAATCAGTTGTATTTCTTGTTTGCAGCCTATACGTCTGGGATCATCCCACTGATTTCCCAGGGGGACAGAGTGATAGTCAGCAGATATGGGCCAATTTACTGGACATTCTGGACATATCTGTACAGTTGTGGGGTATGATTCTATATGCAGACTACTACCACTCCCAGGATTCGAACCATGGCTATGTGTGCTAAAAATGTAACAGTTAATGCCTCAGTTGCATGTGCTATTTGGATTTTGTTGTCTGTCTTTTCATTGTTTTCTGTCTACGTCTCTCTCAGTTTTAACTATAGGCATGAAAGAAACGAACTGGATGCCAGAGAAATAATAAATACGAATTTATTGAGCGCTTTCTTCACAATTACGTATGACTTCTTCAGAATGAAAACCACAGTCCCACACTCCGTTTTATATTAAAATCAATTGCCAAATTACCATACATAATTAACAGACATATGTAGTTATATTCAAAAGAAAACAATGTAAAAACAGCCATTAATAAACCCAAGTCCTGATGTAAATTACAAAACTGTAATCAGTAAAAGAATGTTTCTTGTAAGTGCAAGGTATAATAAAAATGCAATAAATAAGTGAGAACAACAAAAAATATGTAATAATAGCAACATTGTCCCCATTAAAAAAGAAAATCATCTTTTAGTTTTAAAAAACTACTGAGAGAAACCATTTCGTTAAGTCCTGGACTTGTAGCAGCATTTACCTCAATTGCCATAATAATTCTTTAAATTCTAATAACTGATCAATGCTGCCACCTCTCTCATCCACTACAAGCTGTTCCAGGACTGTAAACTTAAAATAGTGACCTGGGTGAGTATTTACATGTTTGGCCAATGCATTATTTAGATTACATTTCCCAATATCATAAATATGCTGGTATATGCGTGTCCTGAACTCATTCTTGGTTTTGCCTATATAAAAGGGGAACAGTCCTGACATATACCTGCATAAATCATAAATTTAGTTCCACAGTTGTTTTTCTGATTAAATCTCACCCAACCAAAATATTTTTGCACTGGGTACACTGCCCAAATTTTGTCATTTTACCTACAACACATTTGGTGTTTCTACCTTTATTTCTTTCTAATAGGTTCTTTACACTGTTGTCCTTTTTATACACTGCTAGTGTGCCCACCACACTATTGCTATACTGTTTCATTGGCATATATCTTGCATTTTATCCACTTCTGCCATTTAAGCTGCATTAACCATAGCTAAGTGATGGGCAAACCTGTGCACCTACAGTTAAATTTATTCTGTTTCATAAAAAAAATATATATCTTTCTAGTGTTTGTTTTAACTATTGCTCTGGTACATGTGGGGGGATGTTGCTGGGGGTATGCGTACACTTATGAGCGGTCTCGCTCATTCTTTTAGGACTTGTCTGCTGTTCTTCTTTGCAGGGGCATGTATATTCTGACAGCTCTGCTCTCAGACATGCCCCCTGCATTCTTACACACTCCGTGTAAGATTAGGAGCTCAGGCAGTGCACCTTCATTAATATGCATGGCGCGCTGCTGTCCTGCTCCTAAATGGCTGCTTCCATGCAGGACTAAGCTAGTCCTGCATGGAACAATAGTAAATCCGGGGGCATATAAATGAAAATTCTATTTTCTAGTATGAAGTACTATATCCATGCTGAGAAAAACTTTTCTTACAGCATTTTTTTTTATTTAGGCTGCAATACTTTTAACACAGAGCTCAAAGTAATTGAGAGTTATCTACTAGTTTAAAAACCCATGTAGAGAAAATGTGGTTTGGAAAATAGCTGTACTTTAATACACATGCAGTTATAATTGTGAGGGCAGTTATTACAATATTCAGAAGTAATGCCAGCTAAATCATTAAATAACCCAAGAGTTAATTACATGCTGTTGCTTAAATCATTCATTTAATGCTCTCAGCTTTCATATTACCCACAAAGCATTCAAATGTTTAACACTTCCATCTTGTATAAAGTTATATCATTCTTCTAAGTATGTTTCCACTATTTCAAAAAAATGTATAGTACAGACTGCTGAAAAAATAGCTACTGATGTGACATTTCTTCCTCTTGAGTTTAGACTTCTCATGAGACCAAGCAAAGTGCTGCCCTGTTTAGAGTTTCTTATGAGAATATAGAAAATCTAAGCAGCGCTGCTTGTCATGTAAACAATGCAGCCAAAGTTCTCAGAGCCACATATTTAATCTTCCACACATGTTCAGGTATTCAATCCTTTCCTGAGATGATGCATTCTCATTAATAGCAATTTATTCAGTTAAAACTGGGTATCCTCTAATGTCATTAGTTTGTGTAAATATACCAGGTGAGGGTGTTTCAGAGGAATGGGTACATGACTCTACAGTAGTAAGGTCCTGCATTTATTCCAATCTTGTATTTCTTTGTGTAGAATTTGTATGTACTCCTCACTCCTCATGCTGATGTGTGTGTGTGTGTGTGTGTGTGTGTGTGTGTGTGTGTGTGTGTGTGTGTGTGTGTGTGTGTGTGTGGGTGTGTGAGAACTTGCACATACTTCTCAACTTCTTTGCTGAAGAATTCTGGAAAACACCATAAATAATGAGAGTTCAAAGACACAAAATCAGTGACATTTTTAAATATAACCCAATTCATTTAAAAAGTTAAATGAGCAAGAGGTTTTCCACCAATATGCATTTTCTGAAAATTATGAAGTTTAAACTATACTGCGGTGGTGGTGCTGTGGTAGCGTTGTCGACCCACAGCAAGACGTTGTCCGTTCGATTCTCAGCTAAAGAGTCTTCTGTGTGGAGACATACGTGAAGGGGCATACCTTCGTTGAAGGTTGTGCGTCAGAGCTAGTAACTTGGCATGTAAAAATCTTCTACCAATCATTAGCGGACCGGAGTTCGGCTGTGGCGACCCCTAACCGGGAAAAAGCCGAAAGACACAAAATTAAGTTTAAACTATAACATGTGGCTTTAATGACTATCTGTAATCTTCAGTGATTTACCAGAAAATCAAACATTTTTTGAGGGAAAGAGCAAAAATATGAGGTAAAAGTCAGAGATGTTCTGCGAAATCAGGGATGGTTGAGATGGATAGGAGTTACAATGCCTTGCACAGTATGCATTTTTTTTAATTAATTTTATCACATGGAGACATCTGAGGTGTCCAGAGTCAAGAGAGTGGCTACAGTTGTGTGCGTAAACGCGTGTATATGTGCAGTCATCTGAGTATCTGTATATGTGTGAGAAAGACTGTCTCTCTGCTTCTGCATCTGCTTGTGTGTCTAAACATAGTATACACACACACACACACACACACACACACACACACACACACACACACACACACACACACACACACACACACATATATATATATATATGTGTGTGTGTGTGTGTATGTCTCCACACACATATATACATACATATATATATATATATATATATATATATATATATATATATATATATATATATACACAAACACACACACATACACAAGTAACAAATAAAGGACACCTCCAAAATACAGAATTGATAACTCCACTTTAACAATGAAATACACAACAACTAAGCACTTTTGCTAAACACTATTGTGGCTTCATCAGAGTCATCTGACTCTGATGAAGCCATAATAACTTTTGGCGAAAGCGCTTAGTCATGTATTTCATTATTAAAGTGGAGTTATTCATTCTGTTTTTTGGAGGTATCCTTTATTTGTTACAAGTGTTTGTCCTGTTTGGATTATTCTCATTGGTCTATTAGTTTTGGACACACACATGCACACACACATATATATAATATATATCTATATATATATATATATATATATATATATATATATATATATATATATAAAATACACATACACACATACACACACACACACACACACACACACACACACACACACACACACACACACACAATTACAGCTCAAAATGATGTGTGTGTGTGTGTGTGTGTGTGTGTGTGTGTGTGTGTGTGTGTGTGTGTGTGTGTGTGTGTCCCTTTATATTGTGCAGTATTACTGTTAGGGGAAAGGGGTTTTAGTAACTTAATGTGTTGGGTTGGGGTTTCAGACAGGACAGGGATTAAGGTTATGGTTAGCACACATGAGTAAGGTGGTGCAATAGGTCTCCTCAATGCTCATTTGGACAGCAAGCCTAATATCTATTTATGAGTCATAGAATTATGCTTTATGATTACTGAAATTATCCTGAAAAAAATAATTTTAAGGTCAATAAACTGAAGAATGATGTGCATATGATTGAGGTATTAGGTTTGATGGTGAAATTACCAATGCTTACTTTCTTGTACATACACCCACTATTTCTTCCTTCTAGGGTACAATGACCCACCACTGGACCAGTAATCAAGAAACCTTAATCCTCACCACTGGCACCAGTGGGGAATGTATACAGAGAAGATGAAAAGGTACACACACAGTATTTCCAGATGCAGCTCTCTGCATCAAGTGCAATTTCCCTTAAGAGCACTGGTTTCTCCCTCTTTCTCCAGATCTCCAGTAGGACTTCCCACTTGCACAGCTATAGGGTTGAGGTGTCAGCTGAGTGCCCAAGCTAAGACCTCCAGCACCCTCTATGTCCAACCAGTGCTTCATGTCCCTGCCCAAGTAGCTGACACAGGCACTCTTTGAGGTTTGATTTATAAACACACACACACACACACACACACACACACACACACACACACACACCTGGGAAAGACTGGCACAGGTTTACTAGCTATCGCCCCTTTTGACAGATTTAAGTGCCTTCTGCTCCCACTTTACTATATCCCTTGCTCTGATACTTCTAGCTTCTACCTGCTCCTATCTCTTATCACCATATCTATCTATATCCCTTGCATTACTTACCTTCTTTCTGAACACTTCACTGATTGTTTTTCACCTGGACCTCTTCTTCTTTGGTTCTACCCGCTCCGTCAGCCCTACGGGCTCCTCCGCTCCCCTCCCTACCCCCAATTCCCACCCACCCCCAGGGGTCCTACATTTATCTCAATAAGGACACACCCCTTCACACCTCCCCTCCAATCAAATCTCAGTACAATCCTCTTACTTCACCACACCTTCCTTGAACTTATATACTCACACTCCACATCCTTAAACACTTTACCTATCTCCTACCCCACCCTCTCTAATTACTCCTATTAATAACTACTTCATCATACTACATCCTACTTCCCTACAAACATCCTCTGAATCCACTATGCCAACTCTATCTATCCACACATTACTATAACCATTCATCTTAACTCTACTATTCTCATCTCTTTTAACTACCTACATCATAACCTCCTATAAATACTCTCAGACTATTTCTCCTCTATTGCCCTCTAAATGCACCTCAACTAATGCAACACCTGTAGGTTCATCCCTTCTGCATTCACCCTCTCAGTCCATTTACCTTCTATCCAAATATCACAGAATAGTACACTGCAAGTTCAGAAAAACCTTTAACAAAAAAACATATGTTATTCATTATAATCTTAAACTACAAATATATCCTACTCTTCTCCTCTTACTACAAGATGGTGATATTCATCCTAATCCAGGCCCTCAACATACTATAACCAATACAGAACAAAACCAAACTATACCCTTAACTCTCTCTTGCTCTAAACCTTCTAACTCTTTGTACATTGCCCATCTTAATATACGTAGCATCTGTAACAAAATTGATCAACTCCATGCCCTTCTTGAAACTGAAAAGTTTGATATTTTATGCCTATCTGAAACTTGGTTAAAACCCTCAATTAAAGACACAGAAATTACCCCACCTGGTTATAGCATTACTAGACTTGATCGCTCTAACAAGAAAGGAGGTGGGTAGCCATCCTGCATAAAGCAAATCTAAAATTGATTCCCAAGACCTTACTCTTACTACAAATCCTTGTGCGGAAGTTATTTGCTCTAAAATACAACTCAATACCAATAAAGCCATTAACATCATCTGTGCATATCTCCCCCCAGGAAACAACATCAATACCCTTGAAGATATACTCTACCAACTCTCTATCAAACTTCCACAGGAAACTCTAGTCCTAGGTGACTTTAATATAGATTGGCTCACCTGTAATAACACTAACCCTACCTCTCATATCAGCCTCTCTGGCTTCAAACAACTTATTAATAGCCCCACTAGAATCAATAAAACAAACAATAAAGCTACTACCTTAGACTGGATTCTGACAAATACTCCCCAGCAAAACTACCAAACAGGCATCCTTCCTGACAACCTTAGTGACCACTCACTTACCTTTATCATTAGAAGCAAAACAAACCTAACCTTACCTAAAACTTTTAGGACTGTTCACTCAAAAAAACATTTTAACCCTGATCAGTTCCAAGCTGAACTATTCCAATGTCATTGGTCACCACTAAAACATCTCCCACTCAACATAGCTGTAGAACACTTTAACTCAACCTTCCTAGCAATACTTAATCAACACGCCCCAAGTCGAACCATTAGAACTAAAACTAAAACTGCTCCCTGGCTAACCTCAAATACAAAACATAAAATTGCCCTCAGAAATAAATCTTGGCATAAGTGGCGCTCCACAAAAAGTCAAATAGACCACCAAAAGTTTAGAGAGCTTAGAAATAGTACTAAAAAAGCCATCCTAACCGACAAAAAGAACTATTACTTTCAACTTCAAAAAACCACCAAAAATGAACCTAAAAAATTCTGGTCAAGTATTAATAGTCTCCTGACCCCAGGCCAAATAATTACACCAAACCCCCAGGATTCTGACCCTGACAATCCCACAATAACAGCTAATAACTTTAATTCCTTCTTCACAAATTCTATACAAACTCTAGCCAACCAACTATCTCCTGATACTTCTCAACTATCTCCTAATACCTTCATAAATACTATTCCTCCCCTTCACCTACAACCTGTATCTACCTCTTATATACAATCTCTCATTCAAAAACTCAAACCTACTACCCCTTCTGCAGACAAACTTCCTGCTGAATTCCTGCAACTATCAGCAAAGGCCATAGCTTACCCTGTCTCCATCTTAATAAACAGATCAATAAAAGAAGGTATTTTCCCTGCAATCTGGAAAATATCTCATATCATACCCCTCCATAAAGGAGGCAAATCTTATGACTACTCCAACTATCGTCCCATAGCTCTTTTATCCCCCTTAGCTAAAATCACAGAAAAATGCATACATAAACAACTGCTCAACCACCTCCTCAAGAATGGCCTTCTGGCTGACACACAACATGGTTTTAGACCCGATCACAGTACTACTACAGCTCTTCTCTCCTTCACCAACACTATTAACTTAAACCGCAACAACAATAAACTTACATCCTCACTTTTCATAGACCTTTCAAAAGCCTTTGACATGGTTAATCACACACTTCTCATGTACACTCTAAAATCTCTGGCCTTGGAGCCTTCTTCCCTTACCTGGTTTTCTTCCTATCTTGCTAATCGTCAGCAAGCTGTACTCTGGAAAAATTCTCTCTCTACTCTCCTTCCCATATCTTTAGGAGTACCTCAAGGGTCTATCCTAGGCCCTCTTCTCTTTTCTATCTTTATTAATGACCTTCAATCATCTCTTCCTAATACTACCTGCATACAATATGCAGATGACTCCACTATAATCTGTACTGCCTCTTCTCAAACTGAACTCCAGTTTCAAACACAATCAGCCTTCTCAACTGTTGAACAGTGGTTCTCCAACCGCTGTCTACTCCTTAACCCCAAGAAAACTAAATTATTACTCTTCCCACCTACCCGTAAATCTACTTTGACAAACTTCTGTATTACTTCAACTGACAACACAATAATCTCTCCTGACTCCTCAACCAAACTTCTTGGTGTTATTATCGATAATAATCTCAACTATGATTGCCATATCAACACTACAATAAAAGCTGTTAATAAAAAGATTGGATCCCTGTACAGAATAAAGCCCTTCCTCACACCTGAAGCTAGGATAACCTTAGCCCAAACTCACCTTCTCTCTACCCTTCTGTATGCTTCATCTATTTACACTAATCTTTCTAAAAGTAACCTTAAGAAACTTACTACATCTTACCACAATATCACCCGCTTTGCCACCTCCTCCCAATTCAGAACACATCACTGTATAAACCTAAAGCAACTACACTGGCTGGAACTCCCTAACAAGCTCATCTTTCAACAACTCTTAATAGCTTACAAAATTCTACACCAACCTTCTAAAACACCAGCTCTTTCCAACCTCCTGACTCCTTATATCAACCTGAAACAACTACGCTCCTCTGATAAGTCACTTGTTAATAGTACCAAAATTATGAATTCAGCAGGCAATTCCCTTTTCTCCAACTCAATAGGCAAAATATGGAACAATCTTCCATCCACTTTGTCCTCTTTGCCTACTCTTCAACTATTTAAGAAACAACTTTCCATACACCTTAATAAATTCTGGCTTTGCTCTTGTACCAACCCAGACTAGCCTGTAGACACCCTCCTATTTTTGTTATAAATCCTTTCAACCACTTCGTTTTCATCTTTTACTTCAACTGAGTTATTATCTCTTTGCTGTAAATATTACTTAACTCACAAAAAAAAAAAAAAAAAAAAAAAAAAAAAAATTTTGTGTTTTGATATTATATTGTTTGGCTAGTTCTAACCTATGACCTCACTTAATTAGTTAAGATATTTAATATTTGTACTTACATTTCTTCCCTTTCTATAATACAATTGTATTTCCTATAACTGTTTCAATCCTCTGGAGCTTTTCTCCCCGGGCCTCCACTGAAAATGGACATTAATCCAGCTGGACTAGCCCGGTCAACAAATGTAAAATAAAAAAATAAAACATACACACACACATACACACACACACACATATATATATATATATATATATATATATATATATATATATATATATATATATATATATATAATACACACAAACACACATACACACACACACACACGCACACACACACACACACACACACACACACACACACACACACACACACACACACACACACACACAATTACAGCTCAAAATGGTGTGTGTGTGTGTGTGTGTGTGTGTGTCCCTTTATATTGTGCAGTATTACTGTTAGGGGAAAGGGATTTTAGTAACTTAATGTGTTGGGTTGGGGTTTCAGACAGGACAGGGATTAAGGTTATGGTTAGCACACATGAGTAAGGTGGTGCAATAGGTCTCCTCAATGCTCCTTTGGACATCAAGCCTAATATCTATTTATGAGTCATAGAATTATGCTTTATGATTACTGAAATTATCCTGAAAAAAATAATTTTAAGGTTAATAAACTGAAGAATTATGTGCATATGATTGAGGTATTAGGTTTGATGGTGAAATTACCAATGCTTACTTTCTTGTACATACACCCACTATTTCTTCCTTCTAGGGTGCAATGACCCACCACTGGACCAGTAATCAAGGAACCTTAATCCTCAACACTGGCACCAGTGGGGAATGTATACAGAGAAGATGAAAAGGTACACACACAGTATTTCCAGATGCAGCTCTCTGCATCAAGTGCAATTTCCCTTTAGATCACTGGTTTCTCCCTCTTTCTCCAGATCTCCAGTAGGACTTCCCACTGGCACAGCTATAGGGTTGAGGTGTCAGCTGAGTGCCCAAGCTAAGACCTCCAGCACCCTCTATGTCCAACCAGTGCTTCGTGTCCCTGCCCAAGTAGCTGACACAGGCACTCTTTCAGGTTTGATTTATAAACACACACACACACACACACACACACACACACACACACACACACACACACACACACACACACACAGACCTGGGAAAGACTGGCACAGGTTTACTAGCTATCGCCCCTTTTGACAGATTTTAAGGTAGTTATCACTGCCACCATCCAACTCCTTATCAGCTACTTTAAGGCCCGTAACAAAGGGTGTTCAGTCTTACTGTGTAATGTTACTATTAATACAAAGGGTAGTTTGATCAAGAGCAAGGCTATTAAGAGTGGCCTACGCAGTGTCACCAAATAAATATGCAAGTACTCGCACAACATAAATATCTCTACACAAATCAGCCACAATGAAAAGTTTAAATATATTTAATAATAAATAATAAAAGAACAAGACAATACTAAATATATATACACAGTGACATCAGAGCTCAAAACCACAGGAAATATTTAAAACAGCATTGCAGGACAGTCTCAAATAAAGAAAGAAAGATATCTAAATTATGCTTTGCTGTATTTCTGACTGAATCTAAGAGAATTACTATACCCTAGTTAACTTACTTAAGAGCAAGGCAGATGTGGTGAATGTATCTTCTAGCTGTTTTCAGGTCAAATACAGAATACAGAATATTGTGTCTCTCTAAGATACTTCTTAAATTAATATCTTAAATATTACTGCTGGGTTAGATTGCAGAATGACATCATTTCTTGTCATCTGACTCTATCCCAGGTGAAACCCCCAGTGCTGGAAGCTAACAGTACTTAGCATCTACCTGTGAAAATACATAGACCTCAGATCTTTGGCAGATGCTAGAAGTCATAAAACAATTACATCCCTTCAGATTTCAAGACTAATAATTATTTAACCTTAGAGACAATACAGAAAGTTCCCTAGTTCTGTGTCTCCTTGCTGGATTGAAATGGAAAGATATCATCTTTTAGTGTGCAGCCATACAGTAATTTAATTTCAGCTATTTTTCTAAAATTTACTAGTCTGAGGTTAACCTGCTGTATCCCAGTTTCCACTGTTAAAATACTGTATATACATTTAAACAGTTATAATAGTGCATGTACATTTCTGTTCTCTTCCGGTAGGACACACTGTGGATACATTTTAAGCACAAGCACTCTACAAAATATCTCTTCAGCACACGTCAGTCTGTAAAAACTTTCTTATATGACATACAGCTCTAATACATTTGTAACAAAAACTTCTTATATAGGTCATGTTGATATTCACAAATGACATATAATTATTTACAAAATTCCAGGTAGCTGTGCTGGCAGTATCTCCCTTTGCCACATAGGGAATACCAAAAATTCTCAAGAACTTGAATAACATGATCCCACGACATGTTTAGTGCCTGGGAAGGGATGGCTCATTTCACCTATTAGCATTCTCTGGAGCATATGTTGAATGTTTTTGAATATAGTTCAGATCTATAATAGGGACATTGGGCTTCTGTTATATAATTAACATGAAAGATGTGCCTTTGCATGGAGGCCTGATTGTAACCATAAAAACTGAATCAATATATACTTTAATCCCTAATAATTTTGAGATTGAGGTAGTACACACACATTTGAGACAACACCCATTTATGCTAACAACTTTGTTATTCCTATATGCTGCTTATTAGAACTTGTTCATGATAAAAACATTTTATTTTAATAGCAAGTATTATGAGTAAATAAGGGGTGTTGTTGTCAGCACAGCAGGGTACTCTCATTTGTTAATATAGTTAGCTATTTACCTTAGAAGATTATTTTTGTACATAATTGATTTTCACAAATACAAAAAACAAAACACAGAAACAACTCATGAAACTTAATATGCTGCTATGTACTTCTGCTGAACTACACAACTATATGTATACATTTTTTTAAAAAAAAAAAAATATTATTATTTTTCAAATATATCAATAGTTAGGATTACAATCATATTTAAAACAAGCATTATAACATTTTATTTACATTTGGCCTGAACAAGGATCAAATAATAAAAAAAAAAAAAAAAAAAAATCAGTCTCTGAGGAACTGTGAGTTTCACACATTAAAAGTCAGTGTCCATTTTTAGTGTCCCAATAAGAGTAAGAATTGTATATATATGTTATATATATATATATATATATATATATATATATATATATATATATGGATCACCTTTATATATATATATATGGACACACTAATCACCGACACCAAAAGACCGACAACAAAAAATACCGACAACGCAAAACATCGAAAACCATTACACCAACACACTACACGTAAACAACACAGTACACTACATAACATATCCACTATCCCTAACCCAAACCCTAACCCTAAGGTCCGACACTACCGCACTTACCCTACCTGCACCCTAACCCTAACTCACTTACCCACCCCTAACCCCAAGGTCCGACACCACTCACCCTACCTGCACCCTAACCCTAACTCACTTAACCCACCCCTAAACCCACAGTCCCACACACACCCTACCTGCACCCTAACCCTAACTCACTTAACCCACCCCTAAACCCACAGTCCCTCACTATCGCGCCACTACCCTGTCGCCTCCCTAACACTAAATCCCTCACTCTATCAGACACTACCCGAGTCCGTCGGGTTCTCACCTTGTCGGTCATCTGCGTTGTCGGTCTTTTCGCCCCTAGATTCCGTGGTCGGGCAAAACGCATTGTCGGGCATCTGAAGGTGACCCATATATATATATATATATATATATATATATATATATATATATATATACGTATGTATACATTTAGATAATTTCTTTGTCTTTATAATATAGGTTGCCCAAGCTGCTATCAGGCAAACATAAACAAATGAAAGAAAAATAAAAAAGGAAGACCTTTCTGCATCTCCCCAGTATACACTTTCTATTTATTACTAAATGCTAACTGTACCATGTGTCACACCTTAGGACATTGGGCAAACATTTTAAATCATTTTACCAAATATGTCTTAAGACAAACATCAAGTTAGGGATGTGCCTATATCAGAGCTGTCAGTACAAAGAAGTGAAGTACTACCTTATTCAAAGTGTGATGATTATGTCTCTGCTACTAGGGTAAGCAACAGCAAGTTAAGATACCATCTTACATATGCTCATGGGAGTAAAGCCATAAATTACACTGCTTTTCACTTAGTCAAAAACCATACTTTATGTATGACAAATCTAACCTGAAAAGTTAACTGCTCTATAAGAATGATGCAACCATGTGAAGTTTAACGAAAAATGATACTTCTCCACATCACAAATGTATGATGTGCAAATATGTAAAGTACCAGTTACCTTTACCTACCCATTTGGCATAAACAAATGCAAACTAAACACATGTAGATTGTAGTATGGTGAATGTAGTACATGTTGCTGCTTGTACATAGTGTCAAGCATTTTACACAGGTAAAAGTAATTGGAAGTTAAAAGTCAGAATGACAGAGCATTGGTCATACATTTAAATAGATGTAAGAAGCAATGTCTTCTGAAAGACAGTATGAATTATGATCATATGCATCAAGTCACATTTCAGCTGTTAGATATTATTTATGACAATACCAACAAAGGAGATATGGGCAATTATGCTGCATGCAAAGAACATTGCTAGATGATGTTGTTTCAAGTGTACACTAGTCTTGGAATTAATGATTGCCTACACACCTCTGAACCTCTTAGTGCAAGAAATCTGGGCAAAGTCTGACATAATAGGGGGAAGAAAGGTGCAAAAACAGCAACAGATTATAAATATTTGCTCTTATAAATGTAGAAAGGTGCTAGAATAACAAGGTTTGTGTTAACATGCATTTTCTGAAAGATATGAAGTCAGAAACTCAAATGTATGTCATTATTTAGTGACTTCAATCCACAGATCATCACAATGATTTGTCGGAAAACTACACATTACATGAGGAACAGACCACACATTTGAGGCAAAAATCTGGACATTCTGCACAAATCTGGACAGCTAAGAAGTTGGACAGTTGAGAAGTATGATTACCTATCACTGAAGTTTCTGATTGCAAAAAAAAGAAAGAAAAAAAATGGACCATTAATTAGTCTCAGTCATGTGACACTTTTGTTTTGTTATATCGTGGGTGGTGCATATATTTCTTTTGTAACACTCTGAAATACAAAAACTTAACTCATTCCAGTCCCCCCAACAAAGAAGACAAGAATTCAACCTAAAAATAAACAGGTTTAAATAAGATGTTGTGGGTAGTTCCATTTCTTTGTTTTTGTTTATGTCTGCATACTGTTTACCCATTTGTGATTTTTTTCTCACTAACAACTTAAATTCTGACAATGTGTGTGCGTGTGTATGTGTGTGTGTGTGTGTGTGTGTGTGTGTGTGTGTGTGTGTGTGGCGCATGTGTATGCATGTGTGTGTGTGTTTGTGTTTGTATACATAGCACACATCTATGGGATTTCAATAGTCCACTCTATTTTCTACTGTTGTGTATTTTAATTATCATGGCTACTTGTTACCATTTGCAGTTGCTAACTGCTTCAGGGTGAGTCAACATTCTAAACTGGTTAAACTGCATTACCTATATACACATTCATGTTACAGGTTCCTTTTGATTACTACCTCAGTAGAAAGGCTGTAAATGTGTTCCTATATAAACACACTGTCTCAGCACATGCCTTTATTACTGTTTATGAACTTTATGATGTTATAATCAAATTTATAATGCACTCCCTGTTCTGCTCCAGTTTGCTTCCCATATGTTTCCACAAGACTAATCTGCTCATATATAAAAATGCACTGCAGTAATAGTTTGAGGAAGCAAGTGACTGCGTCAGAAATAAAAGAAACACAATACATCTAAAAACTGAAAAAAAACAGTCTATCCTTAATTATATATAATAACATTGATGCAGGGGGTGGTGGTAGATGTGAGCACACAGGGACACATGACCCCCTGTGAAACTGTGTGCTCTCCCTGAGTGACCCATCCCTGGAATGCTAAATATAAAAAAAGTCTCTTTCTCTTTTTTAAAAATACCCACAGCTTAAGGCATTCAACTGGAGTTGACTCATGTGAGATTCCTCAGTTGGGGAAACATTGGGAAAAGAGCACAGTAGGTAATTTGAGATAGAAAATAATCAAAATCTGCATCCATATATACTGATGGCAATTTATTAAGAGCTTAGAGCCTTAATCCTACACACCAACTGCTAGACCCTCATTACCTTCTTTTTAGAGAAATCCTGAGGATTACATCCAGTCAATGTCAGCCATTAGAGTTTCTTAGTTCTTATTGTCTGGAAAATGCATGTCCATGCAACACCTGTTGTTCTGTTAACATTTTAAATTAATTAAAATTGTCTGCCACTTAAGGCTCTGAGATATTAATGAACTGTTTCCTGTAGCTAAAAGTACAGGGTTTGAATCCTTCCACCTTCATTTGCCTATGGTGTGACTGTGAACAAGTCAATCAGATAGTACTCCTGAGTCACCCTTAAAAAGGGACACTTTCCTTACCAGGTGGGAGGTTGGCATAATGGTTAAGATGTTTGCCTTACAGACACAAGGTACAGGGTTTGATGCTCACATGGGGTAATTGGCTAGGCTTAAAATGACCTAGAAGGGCAGTTAGCCTAGTACTAATCTATGAACCACCCTCTAATTATTTTTGGCTTTGTTTAGAATTCTTGAACAAAGAAATTTGAGAATAATTTTTTTTCAGTTTCTTGTAAATTTGTGGCTTTCTGGCAAATGTTGTGGATTACAGTCACTAAATAATGGTAGGCATGTAATTCATTTGAAGTTCAGATTTTGTGTCCCTCAGAAAGTGCTTGCTAATGCAACTTTTTAAGTATATAATGGAAATATTTAAAATATGTTCCTGATTGTTAGATTTTTGTCTGTGTTCATTCATTTTAACAGAAGTAAATGTCTGAATGTATACAGTTAGACAAGGGTCTTTAATTTATGGTCAGATCTGTATGTTGTGTGTTTATGTTGGTGTGTGTATCCTGAATTACAAAGCAGTTATGGTATAAAGAAGAAATCAATTGTAGTGAACAGGAGCTTTATCATATGAACCATGTTCTTTGTACACGAAACTTAGTTTCTGTGTTTTGCTGAATGCTGACAGTGTGCTTATTTGGTTGTGAATAAACTGCACAGCATGAAGTCTACATGTATAATGCTAAAATATTAGATATGAATGCATTTTTAATTTAACTTTTTTTTGCAGGCACAAGGGTGTAAAATGTATTGTGTTGGACAACAGCAGTTGGTCTGGTAGTTAGTGCAGATGAGTTGTCTAATTAGTGAACTACTTCCTGTAGTGCAGCTTTTGATTCTCCCAGCCTTTGTTTGTCTAGTACAAGTCATACCAAGTCATTTCACCATGCAGGGCATTTGGAGTACCCCTGAAAAGAGACAGTTTAATCCACTAGGGTTTCCCAAGCTCTT
This sequence comes from Protopterus annectens, assembly GCF_019279795.1. Lineage (NCBI taxonomy): Eukaryota > Metazoa > Chordata > Ceratodontiformes > Protopteridae > Protopterus > Protopterus annectens. The sequence goes on along the minus strand of NC_056746.1, from coordinate 1,572,943,049 downwards.
AGCAAATTCATTGTACATCTGACTTTGGAATTCCCACACCCTTCAGATAGCCCCTAATTGCTGCTTCACTATATGCTATTTGACTGTGAATCCCTGCAAGTATGTTGTAGTTTAATGGCTTGCCAGATGCATTTTCAATAAATGTGAGTTTAAATGGAAAATAAGTTTATTGTTCAGTTGCTGTCTGTTTTCAAAGCGAGTCTTTTGTTTTGTTCATGGTTGCCACTGTTTTTGCTCTAAATTTTTTTATAAAAGTTATTAATTAAATTCAAATCCCTGTGATCATTGAAAAAGTAAAGAAGAAAACAATATATACTAACAGGTTTCAATGGTGTTTCAATAGTGTTTTACGGTAACTAGGGTGAGACAGACAAGTAATGAGATTTTTGCTGTGAATGTGTGTGTATGGGTGGAGGTCTGGTCTCTTACATTGCCTAGGGACCCATTTGACCTTGATCAGGCTATTGTTCAGAAACTGTGCATATATTTAGCCTCATACGTATGTCCTATCTTTTTGTTTTTTTTTTATCTTTGAAAAACCTAGGAGCATTGTCTGGTCACCCTTGAAAGAAGACACTTTATCCATTGGATTTACCTGGTTAACAAATACAAAAAATAATAAATACAGTTGTCGTCTTTTGTGACCCATTATTTTTGCCTTTGTTCGGAATTCTTGAGCAAAGAAATTGAGAAGAATGTTTGTCTCTTCCTTGTAAAATTTGTGGCTCCTTACACATTGTTGTGGATTGCAGTTACTAAATAATGACAGACATGTAAGTTTCAGATTTTGTATCCTTTGGAAAATACTTGAGAATGCAAAGCTTGTTATTGTTTCAACTTTCTAAATATATAAGAAAAATATTTGAAATGTGTTCCTGATTTTGTGTCCTTGTTTCTGATTCATGAGCTAAGGCGTTGAGAGGGCAGAAGAGTGTTGCACTATGTGCTTCTGAGATCAGCGAACTGAGATACATTTCTGGGCCATTATTTTCACTCAAGCAAATATCCGAGGTGAAAGGTCAAACAAGTGGTGTGTGCTTGTGTGTATGTGTGTGTCTATGTGTGGATCAAAGATTAAAGCATGAGCATTGTAGTAGGTAGAATAAATTAACAATAACTGAGACAAGTAGAAATGTTAAAGTTGTTTTTCATTGCAATTTGTAACTACAGATGCAAAGAGAGAACATGAGAATGATTTGCTTATTTTGAGTGTTTGTGTGTTAGGGAGTCAAGCCTGGACGTTTGCAACTTATTGTCAAGTCTATAATGTCTGAAGAACTGGGTGAGTGATAAAAACACAATATATTATAACTGCTGCATATTTTTTGTCCTATAAATTGTGTTAAATGAAAATTTTATATTGTAACCAAATGACAGTTCAGGTGAATAGAGACTAACAATTTAAAAAAAATGTTTAAAGTGTAAAGTCGATAATTTAACGTTGGTACAAACTTCCTTCCTAGTTGTTACTAATGGACAGGAGACTGCAAATTCACTCTGGGGGTTGCACCCATGTCCCTCAATGATGGGGTAGTTGGTGTTTATCATAGACTCACTCTGCAAATTATGCCCATCTAAACAAGGACAATTGAGGCAACTAGGGATTAGCATGGCTAGGCTTGTAAGGGCTCTAGGGCTGCTAGCCTACTCACCTCCTATGAACCTATTAACCTATGTCAAGTTTTAGCCATCTGTTCCACATTGTGCAAGATAGTGTAGTATTTTGTAGATGGATGGTTGAAAATATCTGTAGTTTGTATTTATTCTTTTGCTTGTTGGTGTTATGAGTGTTATGGTATTCATGACATTGCAAGCCTACTCTTAGTGGTATAACTTGATTGTTTGATGTTGACTGGAATTGGTTGTGTTTTTTTTGTTTTTTGTTTTTTTGAGAGGGGGGCGGTTGCTTGGGCTGTCCATCTACTTCTGCAACTTGATTTGTTTCTCCTGAGAGTTTCTGATGGATGAAGAGCTGGCATGTAATAAAACAAGTATAAACTAACATTGTAACCATGCCATGCCATGAGCTACCTCTCTAGTTTTTAATACATGTTCAACATTTTCCCATCTGTTCCAGCTTATAAAAGGTAGTGTAGTGTTCCATATTTTGAAGATAAAATGTTGACTATGGCAGCAGTTTCCTTAATTATTTTGGTTGTTGGCACTATGGATGTTATGGTAATGGCAAACCATACTAAACAGTCAGAAAATGAAGAAGCCTCAGCTTAGAAATTTAAGGATATGTAGTTTTAATTATTTCAGTCATAAAAACTTCAGTTTCTTAAAGCCTTCTGCTAAAACTTGTTCACAATTACAATAACATTCAGAAAATCAAAACTACATAATTTACAATCCTGTAGATCCAAAAAAGTATTTGAATGCACCCGTGAATTACCACATAGGTGGCAGTACACTAAACACCGAAAGTGTGATAAGAGACTTAGGGACACAGGTGGACAGTGGTCTCAACTTCAATAACCATATCGCCACAACAGTCAGAAAATCCTTCAATGTGGCACACCTCATCACTAAGGGCTTTTCATCCAGAAAAAAAGGAGGTCATTGTCCCACTGTACTCATCCCTCATTAGACCCATTATAGAGTATAATGCCCCATTTGGTATGTACCTCTCAAGACATCTGCAACAACTGAAAAGGCTGCAGAAATACCTCACTAAAAAAAATCACAGGCCTAAAGCAGGTGCCCTATGCTGACCGTCTAAAAAAAACTCCAGTTATATTCTATCGCATATCATCTACTCAGAGGCGATCTCTGCTTAACATACAAGGCCATGTCAAACCCAGAGCTGTTGGACATGCTACACTTAAAGAAATACCAATCCATCAGAGCCAGATGCTCCAGGGATCTAAACCTTGTCATCACAATGAACAAAACATGCTGGTGGGATAGGTTCCTGACCTAGAGACTCCCCAAACTCTGGAATAGACTGCCCATGCATATCAAGCAGAGCGCCTCTTTGGCCCTCTTCAAAAGGAACCTTGACGATTGGATGGGAGATAGGAAATTCACCCCAGGGATCACATCAGTCGCCCTGCTAGACAGGGGTCCAGAGAAGTAAATATTTTGGGATGAAATAGCCAGGAAATTGTTATGGCTAGGCTTGTATAGGCCCTAAGGCAGATAGCCTAGTACCATCCTATGAACCTATGAACCTATGAATCCTGGAATGGGTTATTGTGAGCAGACATACCCTTTTTGACTGCTTACCATATTTTTTAACTGTCCCTATTTTTGCAGAATGCTCCTGCTTTATGCCATATATACTTGTCCTGTCCCTGGAAACATTTTAAATTGTCTGGTAAATCATTCATGATGACAATCAGTTAGTAATGCCAATCATCAGAATTTTACTGTTCAAAATATGCATATTGATGCAAAACTTGTAATTCTATTAAGGTTTTAAGTGAATTAGGGTAATATTTATAAATTGTTTTTGATTTTAGCCTTCCCCCATTATTTTTTGCTTTTCCAAAATCATTGCCCAAATAAGTTGAGTGATACAGTACTGCCTCAAAACATTCAGATCTAAATTATTTCTGTTCATGTTTTTTAGGCAACCCAGAAGAAGAGTGTCATGTGATTTATGTTGCTGCATCGCCTTGGTACATTCTGTCTTTCTCAGTGCTAAACTAATGTATTTATTTATTATTGCCACTGTTTCTCAGTAATTTTATTATATTTTGTTATTCTGTTGTTTTAATGCATTGGAATCATAAAGCAGTTATAGTTATTATATATATATTACTGGACCTGGCACTGTAAAGTGATTTTGGAAGTTTGTCCCCCAAATTCACTTTAAGCCCTCTTTATATGAGTTATGGCAGACATAAGGGCATCCTTTTTAACCTCCATGTAAATATAATGGCAGTAGTAGTGTGAGTTACAGGCATCTTGTACAGCTTCTGGAACCTATTTTCATTTTCAATTTTTTGCTTGAATTACAGTGATTTGTTTTGTCAGAGCAGCTCTTACCTCATTAACAGTAATTGTAAATGTTCGACAAAATAAACTAGCTGAACTACATGTTTTACGGATTTCATTTTTTTAGTCCGAGTACTGACAATCCCTCTTACACATTCTTCCAGAGGTGTCAAAACTATGGTTGCAATCCAGGAGCTACTAAGTTACCACTCTTGCTTCTTCTTCATAGGTTCATAGGTAGGTACTAGGCTATCGGCCCTGGGGCCTATATAAGCCTAGCCAAATGGTACCCTAGCCTTTGCCACCCAAGAAAATTATTTTCCTGTGCCCCTGTCAAGCAGAGCCACAGAAGTGATCCCCGGGGTGAATTTCCTATCTCCCATCCAATCATCAAGATTTTTCTTGAAGAGTGCTAATGAGGAGCTTTGTTTGATATAGAAAGGTAGTTTGTTCCAGAGTATGGGAAGTCTCTGAGACAGGAATCTATCCCTCCAGCATGTTCTGTTTATTGTGGTGACTAGGTTTAGGTCCCTAGAGCATGTAGCTCAGAGGGATTGGGATTTCTTTATGTGGAGCATGTCCAACAGCTCTGGGTTTGACATAGCTTTGTATGTTAGGCAGAGATCGCCTCTGAGTAGGCGATATGTGACAGAGTAAAGCTGGAGTTTTTTGAGACGGTCTGCGTAGTGCATCTGTTTGAGGCCGGTAATCCTCTTTGTGAGATATTTCTGTCGCCTTTCCAGTTGTTGTAGATGTCTTGTGAGGTACATACCAAAAGGGGCATTGTACTCTATAATGGGTCTAATGAGTGATGAGTAGAGGGGAACAATTACCTCTTTTTTCCTGGATGAGAAACCTTTTATGATGAGGTGTGCCACATAGAAGGATTTCCTGACTACTGTGGCGATGTGATTATCAAAGGAGAGACTACTGTCCACCTGTGTCCCAAGGTCTCTTATCACACTTTTGGTGTTAAGTTGGCTACCGTCTATGTGGTAGTTCATGGGTACAGAGTTTTTATCAAAAGTCATGACAATGCACATTTTGGCATTGAGCTTGAGGCCATGGCTTTGACACCAGGCATCTGTCTCAGTGAGGCCCTTTTGTAGAATGTCCACATCATTAGGAGATTTGATTATGGCTCCTAGTTTGCAGTCATCTGCAAACTTTGTTAGCCAAAGGCCTTCTGTGTTAGTCTGCACTTCAGAGAAGTAGATAACAAACAGAAGAGGACCTAGGACTGAAACTTGTGGTACTCCACTTGTCACTGGTCTGAAGTTGGATTTAGAGTCTGCTACTTTCACAGTGTGTGTTCGGTCAGTGAGCCAGTTGGCAACCCATCTTGTGACATAGGGATTTATACCTAGTTTAGTGAGTTTGTCTATAATTCCAGAGTAGGGGATGGTGTCGAAAGCCTTGGCGAGATCTATATAGGCTGTGTGTACCACCTTACCCTCATCTACAGCTTTGGTGACCACTTCAAAGAAGTCTATCAGGTTTAGGAGACATGATCTGCCTTTTACAAACCCAAACTGGGTAGGGTCCAGAGTTTGGAGATTACCAATGTCATTGTTTATAAGTTCCATGATGATACGCTCCATAGCTTTGCAGACCAGGCTCATCGGGCTAATGAGGAGGTAGTTCCTGGGGTCCGTGGTGGCTCCCCCTTTATGGAGTGGGATAACTGTTGCTGTGCGCTATTCAGTGGGCACAAAGCCTGAGGTGAGGCTATAATTGAACATGATACTTAGGTGGGGTGCCAGTTTGTTCTGTAGTTCATGTAGAATGCAGCCTGGTATGTTGTCAGGTCTCATGGATGCTGTGTTCTTGGCTTTGGAGAGTGTTTTTTACCTGTGCAGTCATGATTACAGGTACTTTGCATTCTTCCAGTATAGAGATGGGCCCTTTAGGGGATGAGAGAGGGGTAAAGTTAGCACTGAACCTATCTGCCAGGGTGTTGGCAATATCAGTTGGTTCTGTATATTTAATGCCATCGTGCTGTAACTCAGAGAAGAACTGAGTGTTGCCATTGAGATTCTTGACATAGCTATAGAATGCTTTGTGGTTGTCTTTAGAATTAGTGGTGATTTTATTTTGGTAACTAGCTTTGGAGGATTTTATGAGGGATCTCAGCTTCTTATTGAGGCTGACCACGGAATTCCTCCAATCATGGGATTTTACTCTTTTTTGCAACAGTTTCTTTCTTCTGTTGTAGAGTTTGTTTATAGCAGGGGACCACCAGATTTTCTTCCTTTTTTTGGAGGATAGCATCTTGGTTCTGTTAGGGATTGCACGATCCATGCACTCGTGTAAGTGCTTATAAAGTGCAATTGCATAGGATTCAGCAGTTGCATCTCTATTGTCCGTCAGCATGGGTGTCGTGATGTTTGCCACTTCTGTCTTAAGAAGCGTGAAGTTGGCTTTGGAGAACTTTTTTGCAGTGGTTTCCCTAATGGGGGGTGGGGCTGGGATGTGGATGTCTAAGGTGATTTGCTTGTGGTCGGAACTGACCAAAGAGGAATTGACCTCTGGTGTGGAACACTGGTTGCCCATGTTGGTAATGACCAGGTCTAGGATATTGCTGCCCCTGGTGGGGGTGTGGATACGTTGATCCAAGGCATTGGAATTTATGAATTCCAGAAAACGTTGAGCACAAGAGCTGGTACATGAGTAGTTTTCCCAGTTAATGGTGGGGTAGTTAAAATCACCTATTATTAGGGTGTTAGGTTGTACCCTAATATTTTCCAGTGTATCAAGAAATGAGGAGTGGTAATCCTAGGGCATGGTGGGGGATCTGTAGCAAGCTACAATTTGCATTGCGGTCTTGCCCAGAGTTAGTTGCACTTGGATAATCTCAGATGCATTATGCTGAGCAACTAGCCTGGAGGTGTGGGTATCCTTAATGAATATGGACACACCTCTGCCTTTAGTGCTTTGGTCCAAGTTAGGTGGCCGAAAGGTGTGGTATGAATTATAGCTTGGTAATGCAGGGGTGCTCTTTGGAGCCTTGAACCAGGTCTCTGTCACTGCACAGATGTCGATGTTCTCCATTTTAAGGAGTGCCTCGATTGAGTGCATTTTGAGGTTTAGACTTCTAGCATTGAGTAGCATTACCCTCAGATTTTGCTTGCTTGTACCTGTTACGGTGGTGAATTTGTCATTTGAATCCTGCCTAAAAAAGGCACTATAGGGGTGGCAAGAGCCTTAGCCAGTATCCAGAATCCCAAGGGCAAGAGGTGCAGGCCATCTCTGGTAAAGCATTGTGGTTTGTTGATCATGTCATCCCAGGTAGACAGATACTGGACCCCTTAGAATGACACCAGAAGCATAGCCAACTGTTGAAGTCAATCATTTTGTCCTGTGGTATCATTCTGGGTGATGGCAGGATGCTACTCGGGGCTATGGTCATACCTGCCTGGGCTACAAGATCAGAAAGCTCCTTCATGTCTCTTCTCATGTAGTCCAGGGAGGTACATCTCAGGTCATTCACACCAACATGGACAATGACAGAGTCATATTTGTACTTGCTGTGGAGTGACCTGAGTGCATGCATTATGTGGTGGATCCTGGCACCTGACAGGCAGCTGACAGTGACTTTCTCCTTGTTTAGCCTGGTGAGTGGAACATCAGTGTGCCTGACTATAGAGTCACCTATGACTATAGTGTTAGGTACGTTGTTATGCCTTATGGGCTGTGGTTGAGTGGCACACTGAGTTTGTGGGCTTAGTGTCATTTGCTATTCCCCAGCATCTGCTGTGGGAAGATGTGCGCTTTATCTTGAATGTTGGCAAAATGTGCTGCATTTGTTTAATAAAATATTATTACAATGCAGCATGGAGCAAAATAAGCACAACTTTCTGTTCTTGAATCAGGGTAAATGACATTTATTTTGTTTCTACTGAGGCTCAAATGTCTGTTCATTACATTTTCCACATGTTTTGTGTTGGTAGCTACACCCTTGACTCGTTATACTGTAGCATACCAACACTTCAGCCAAACCATAATCCTTGTGCATGACAAATAAGCATTTTTTACTTTATTGTGAATATTATTAGAATTTGTATGATTATTGTGAGTACTGTTTTTTCATAGAGGAAATGATCTTTTATTTTTAAAAGTGGATTATGGGTGAGTAGTTCCCATGTATCATGTATCCTGTACTTTATTGGTATGATGTTATGGTGTTTATTTTTCAACATGTCCTACATACCCCACCATGTAGCTACTGTGCCCCTATTGTGCCCCAGCAAGAAAAGGACCTGGAGCCACCACTGCTTTGAGATCACATTAGTTTGGAGAAAAGTGTGCACTTTAAGAGCATTTTTCCATCAAACTCTTTCTCTTTGCCATTGTAGCCTGACTATACACTGAAACTATGATCAGCTGTGAGAATCAATATTTGGGCATAACACACACAAGCAGATAAAATCTGAAAAAAAATATCCATGTGCAGGTGCACTTGGGCACCTATCGTACATGGACCTATGGTTAAACTGCCATTGTTTATAACTGGGGATGTTACCCTCACCATGAGCCTACCATGGCTTGCTTTCCAAGCACTTCTCATATAACCTGGTGGTAAAATATACCTCAGGTGTCATGTTAGCACTAGACAGATGCAAATGGGCATGTGAAGAATATAACATTATTCAGGAGCAACTTTAATTTTATAAAAGAAGGCTATGATCCAGCTTCTGCACAACATATACCTTGTCAAGTAAAATAACAAGTTAATTTGACTAAAACTATCTTATCACCCAAAAGGTTGTTGTTTGTCTTTTCCTGGTAAGGGGTTGCCACAGCAGAACTCCGGTCCGCTAATGATTGGCAGTAGATTTTTACGAAATGCTGAGGTGCCAGTTTGATGCCCAATCTTCAATGAAGGCATGCCCATTTATGCATGCATGTCTTTCAAATGCTACCCAACCGCGGGGAGGACATGCAGACTCCACACAGAAGGCACTCCCAAGCCCAGCTGAGAATCGAACGGGAGAACCTCTTGCTGTGAGGTAACAACTCTACCGCTGTACCACCGATCACCCAAAAGGTATTCCACATTAAAATAATATAGTCATTCATATTCATTTCTAAAGCAAACAGTTCATATGTGCATACATAATGCATGGCTATAAACCAATGACCTTAACAATTCTCAGTCTCTACCAGATATTTCTGGTTCTACCATTGAAAAAGTGTTCATATCAGATTTAAACCTGTTATATGCCCTTTGCTGAAAGGACCTAGAAAGGCACTCCAAAGGGATAAAGTTTTCTCTGAAAATCTTTTTATCCTCCATGTGGATTTGCTACTTTCCTTAGCCATACTGCAATCTGATCCCTTGAGATTCTGAATGCAACTGACTTTTTTCAGCCTGATACAGTTAAATAAAAGGGAATTATTTCATGTGTTCTATCCCATTATTCCTCATTTCTCTTCTTTAAAATCTGGAGAACAGTCCTAAGCTTGGAGGCTGCTTATGATACTTGAACTCTACTATATGTGGTTCAGAACTCTGTTTTTTTGTGATTTTACAAGATAAATACATTAAAAAATGGGAATATTCTTATTGGTGAACCTGGAAGTATGGTGATAATCCTACTATTGAATCTAAAGTACGAGGTGCAAGTAGCAATCCAAGAAACACCAATGAATATCCACAGGAGAACTTTAAAATCTTGAACGCCAATTTATTTTAAGATAAAATGCATTTTCGCCGCTAAGGATACACAGCAGCTTCCTCAGAATCAAAACACTAAAATTAGGTGCCAAAAATATTTAAATATACAAAAGGAAGTTGTTCAAACAACATCACTTCCTGTCAAGGCACTAGGACGATGGAACAGTCAAACAGTAAATATAATTAAATAACAAGAAATGTTCAAAATGAACCATTGTTAAAAATATATATAAAACTAAATAATCAAACATTATATCATAACATAACATTATAACATTGTGTTTGTTATATTTATTATTACACTTTATATTACTAAATCGCTAAAGATACCCACTTTCTACATCAATATATTTAAAATTATTTTAAAATTTAATACCTTACATTACAAAGAATTCATAAGTCATACATCAATTAATGAATAACTAAATATCTAAAATTTTTTCTAAACTGTTTATCCTCATAACCCTTAATTTTCAAAAATAGTCAATAATATCGATTACTTAATTGATTTTGTATGTGTTAAACTAGTAGTGAACATTCCTTAATTAAGTGTATTTGCCAAGGCCTAACATTAAGTTCTTATCTCATGTAACTTTTTAATCTAAGAACCGCTGAAATATTGCAGTTCTCATTTAAGCCAGGGACATTAAAAGCGTCTAGTTTGATTTGCCATTCAAGCTCACGTAATTCTAACATAAGAGAGAGAGGTCCACCTCTCACACTGGGGAGGAGTTGGTCAATACCCATAAATACAAACTTGTGATCTGGATAGTAGGATATATGCTTAGCAAGAGCATTATCCAATTTGCTATTCCTAATGGCATAGACATGTTGGTAGACACGTTTGCGGAGTTTTCGATCGGTCTTACCTATGTAGAATGCTGAACAGCATTCGCAAAAGGCCACATAGATAACAGATTTACTATCACAATTGATTTTATGATGGATATAATATCTTCTCCCCTTGATGAAGAAAGATTCACCTGTTTTAACAAATTTACACCAATTACAGGCTCCACATGTTAATGACCCTTTTCTTCTATTAAATTGGTTAGTGCATGGTTTTCTTTGTAATAATTCTTTCAAATTTTTCCCTCTCCTATACACCACTTTTGGCAATGGTCCCAACTTTTCCGAAAGAAAAGTGTCATTACTTATAAAGTGCCAGTTCTTAAAAATGATATCAAAAATATATTTAGAATCATTACTAAAAGTAGTAATGAAACAAGTTGAAAACTCAACTTTTTTATTTTTATTGTCAGCTATAATATCAATTTGATTCAAACTTGGTATCAAAATTTCTTGTGAAGTGTTAAGTGAAGGGACAGACTGAATTTCCTGGTTTTTATTTTCTTCTAATAGAGGTTTATAAAAACCAGTTGATCGTTTAAATTCTATCTCCTTAATGATCCCATCGATAAGAGAATCTGGGTAACCTCTATTGAGGAATAAATTTCTTAAAAAGATACATTCCTGTTGAAAGGATTGAATCGTACTACACATACGAACAGCTCTCACTAACTGTCCTTTCACTATAGATCGCTTCTGCTTTAATGGATGTAAACTAGTAAAATGAAGTAGAGAATTACAATAAGTAGGTTTTCGAAAGACCGAAGACGAATATTTTTTATTTATTATGTCTTTAGTCAATTTCACATCTAAGTAGTCAATTTCATCAGTGGAAAAATGGTACGTGAATTTAAAAAAACTTGTTGTACCATTCATATAATGTACTAAAGTTTCTACTTCTGATGCATCGCCATGGAATAATATAAAAATATCATCTAAAAAAACACATGTATAAGCGAAGTTGGCTTTTGAAATCAGGATTTTTTAATATAAACTTGTTTTCCCAAAAAGCCATAAACAAGTTAGCAATGCTTGCACCGCATGGAGAACCCATGGCTACTCCTTGTTTTTGGAGGTAGTGTTTGTTGTCGAAAATGAAAAAGTTAGAACTAAGAACTATATCAAGGAGTTCTGTAACAATGTCTATTTCATTTTGGACAACCTCCAAATCATGTAACATTAAAACTATCCACTCTATAGCTTCCTGATGGGGGATGGAAGTATAGAGATCGACTACGTCGATAGTAAGAAAATTATTACCATCATCATATGTAATATTATTGATGTTACTGAGAAAAGTAAAAGAAAATATATTGATGTAGAAAGTGGGTATCTTTAGCGATTTAGTAATATAAAGTGTAATAATAAATATAACAAACACAATAAATATAATGTTTGATTATTTAGTTTTATATATATTTTTAACAATATTTAGTTTTATATATATTTTTAACAATGGTTCATTTTGAACATTTCTTGTTATTTAATTATATTTACTGTTTGACTGTTCCATCGTCCTAGCGCCTTGACAGGAAGTGATGTTGTTTGAACAACTTCCTTTTGTATATTTAAATATTTTTGGTGCCTAATTTTAGTGTTTTGATTCTGAGGAAGCTGCTGTGTATCTTTAGTGGCGAAAACGTATTTTATCTTAAAATAAATTGGCGTTCAAGATTTTAAAGTTCTCCTGTGGATATTCATTGGTGTTTCTTGGATTGCTACTTGCACCTCGTACTTTGGACTTTTCTCGTGTTTGCTTTTTTGTATCTGGTTTGTGGTTTTTGTTATGGCTACTGATGGTGCGGGAAGCCCAAGTACACCAAATATTTTTGGAACTGATAATTTGAGGCAAGACTCGACAGACATTGATATGGGAGCCTTACTCTTTTCTCTTTCACAAAGAATGGCTTCACTACATGCTCGCATTGATTCTTTTGAAAATAGAATCCACAATGGAATGGAGTCAAACAGACAAACAGTGGTGCGTGGTGATCGCACCAACCTTGATTTGCCTGCAATTTTGCCTTCTGCACCTGAGAGTGATGTTTCTATACCTAACGCTCAACGTTTGCATTCATCTGTTACTAATACTGAAGATACCCATCGTAACATCAACACTGACCCGAGGCTTATTGGCATTCCTACCATCACGGACTGGATCAGAAACTTGGAACCTTTTGCATTTTCACCAGTTTCAGCTGAGGAGCGACCGGCTACGGGCATGCAGGCTCAGCCCATCTCTATAGATACTATCATTGATAATTTAAAGAAATTGGATATGAAGCTGCTAAAATTAAAGAAATTGCAGCTTGAAGTCTCCTACTTCCAACAATGCCTAAGTGAAAATATCATTCCCAAAGGGTTGCGGAGTGCTTTCTCTCCGTCGGGTCTTATCCAAAATCCTTTGTTTTACACAGACTTGTTGGCCTTGTTTGAGCGTCAAGGATCCCAACTGCTTGAATTATTAATTAAGCATTACAATTCTAATATTTCTAAACTTATAGAAGAAATGAACGGTCTTGATGACATAATCAAACTTGATTCCGATTTTTTAAGATACAAGTTCGATTATAATAGAATATTCAATAGTATTGATGTTTTGATGGTGAAGCTGAAACAAAATAAATCTAAAAAATTGCTTAGGGATAGAACTGCATACCAACAACAGCAAGCCTACCCAAAATTAAAAATACCTCCTTTACGAGAGGTACCTATAGGGGTTAATAGTTTAGATACCTTTAAGACCTATGACTATGATCCACCCTCTGTGCCCACTGATAATAATGATGAGCAAACCATACAGAATAATAATGGATTGAGATCGAGCAATAGAATCAAAGGTAATAACCCAAATAAAGGTAGGAATGGTAATAATAATGACCATCAGAATCATCAGAGAAATAATAGTAATCGAAGTAATTTTTTAGGTCCGCAACCTCAACGGACCTATTATACCAGGAACAGAGCTCGGAACAATTGAGACCTGTACCTTCCTTGGGAGAGAGTGTTACTTTAGAAACTAATAATGTTTTACAGAATATTATTCATGATTATCCCATTATACAGACTAATTGCAAAGGAGATTTTAAAGTGTACAATTTTTCAAGTGTCAGTTTACAGTCTGAACTTATTGAGTTGCTAGCTCAAGGGAATACTTTTATACCTAGTGTTCATTTTGACTTAACAAAAACTATTATTGATTTGAAGAGTTTTGTTAGGAAACTTAATTTGAACTTGTTATTTAATAATGAAATTAATGACACGAGGTCATTTTTGAAAGTACCTATTGTTTTTAATCCTCCATTACACATTGGACTATGTGTCTTTGAAAAAGTTTGTGAAGTAGATATTAGGCATATTAAGGATAGGTCTGGGACTAGTAAACCACCCTCTAATTCAAACATAACTAAAGAACAGAGAACAGCTTTAAACAATTTTAACCTTCTCCCGGTCCGAGTGGTAAAACCTGACAAGGGAGGTGGATTGGTCATTTTTGATAATGAAATGTACATAGAGAAAATGTTGTCAGTCTTGGATTCACCAGCATATAGGCTTTCTTCACTTAATGAAATGAATGTTACTTTCAAAAGGATCAGAGGATATTTGAGAGACATGTTTTTATCTGGGAAGATCAATTTTGATTTATATAATTTCCTAGATATCTCGTATCCTAAAGTTCCAGTTATGTTTGGAATTCCCAAGATTCATAAAGATCTTGGGAATCCTCCTATGAGAGCGTTGGTGGATGGAAGATTATCCATGACTTACCCTTGTGCTAGCCTCATAGACCACATTTTAGGTAAATATATTAAGAATATTTCGGTTGTCTGTAAAGATTCATGGTCTTTTCTCAGTAACATCAATAATATTACATATGATGATGGTAATAATTTTCTTACTATCGACGTAGTCGATCTCTATACTTCCATCCCCCATCAGGAAGCTATAGAGTGGATAGCTTTAATGTTACATGATTTGGAAGTTGTCCAAAATGAAATAGACATTGTTACAGAACTCCTTGATATAGTTCTTAGTTCTAACTTTTTCATTTTTGCCAACAAATACTACCTCCAAAAACAAGGAGTAGCCATGGGTTCTCCATGCGGTGCAAGCGTTGCTAACTTGTTTATAGCTTTTTGGGAAAACAAGTTTATATTAAAAAATCCTGATTTCAAAAGCCAACTTCGCTTGTACATGCGTTTTTTAGGTGATATTTTTATATTATTCCATGGCGATGCATCAGAAGTAGAAACTTTAGTACATTATATGAATGGTACAACAAGTTTTCTTAAATTCACGTACCATTTTTCCACTGATGAAATTGACTACTTAGATGTGAAATTGACTAAAGACATAATAAATAAAAAATATTCGTCTTCGGTCTTTCGAAAACCTACTTATTGTAATTCTCTACTTCATTTTACTAGTTTACATCCATTAAAGCAGAAGCGATCTATAGTGAAAGGACAGTTAGTGAGAGCTGTTCATATGTGTAGTACGATTCAATCCTTTCAACAGGAATGTATCTTTTTAAGAAATGTATTCCTCAATAGAGGTTACCCAGATTCTCTTATCGATGGGATCATTGAGGAGATAGAATTTAAACGATCAACTGGTTTTTATAAACCTCTATTAGAAGAAAATAAAAACCAGGAAATTCAGACTGTCCCTTCACTTAACACTTCACAAGAAATTTTGATACCAAGTTCGACTCAAATTGATATTATAGCTGACAATAAAAATAAAAAAGTTAAGTTTTCAACTTGTTTCATTACTACTTTTAGTAATGATTCTAAATATATTTTTGATATCATTTTTAAGAACTGGCACTTTATAAGTAATGACACTTTTCTTTCGGAAAAGTTGGGACCATTGCCAAAAGTGGTGTATAGGAGAGGGAAAAATTTGAAAGAATTATTACAAAGAAAACCATACACTAACCAATTTAATAGAAGAAAAGGGTCATTAACATGTGGAGCCTGTAATTGGTGTAAATTTGTTAAAACAGGTGAATCTTTCTTCATCAAGGGGAGAAGATATTATATCCATCATAAAATCAATTGTGATAGTAAATCTGTTATCTATGTGGCCTTTTGCGAATGCTGTTCAGCATTCTACATAGGTAAGACCGATCGAAAACTCCGCGAACGTGTCTACCAACATATCTATGCCATTAGGAATAGCAAATTGGATAATGCTCTTGCTAAGCATATATCCTACTATCCAGATCACAAGTTTGTATTTATGGGTATTGACCAACTCCTCCCCAGTGTGAGAGGTGGACCTCTCTCTCTTATGTTAGAATTATGTGAGCTTGAATGGCAAATCAAACTAGACGCTTTTAATGTCCCTGGCTTAAAGAACTGCAATATTTCAGCGGTTCTTAGATTAAAAAGTTACATGAGATAAGAACTTAATGTTAGGCCTTGGCAAATACACTTAATTAAGGAATGTTCACTACTAGTTTAACATACAAAATCAATTAAGTAATCGATATTATTGACTATTTTTGAAAATTAAGGGTTATGAGGATAAACAGTTTAGAAAAAATTTTAGATATTTAGTTATTCATTAATTGATGTATGACTTATGAATTCTTTGTAATGTAAGGTATTAAATTTTAAAATAATTTTAAATATATTGATGTAGAAAGTGGGTATCTTTAGCGATTTAGTAATATAAAGTGTAATAATAAATATAACAAACACAATAAATATAATGTTTGATTATTTAGTTTTATATATATTTTTAACAATGGTTCATTTTGAACATTTCTTGTTATTTAATTATATTTACTGTTTGACTGTTCCATCATCCTAGCACCTTGACATGAAGTGATGTTGTTTGAACAACTTCCTTTTGTATATTTAAATATTTTTGGCGCCTAATTTTAGTGTTTTGATTCTGAGGAAGCTGCTGTGTATCTTTAGCGGCAAAAACGCATTTTATCTTAAAATAAATTGGCGTTCAAGATTTTAAAGTTCTCCTGTGGATATTCATTGGTGTTTCTTGGATTGCTACTTGCACCTCGTACTTTGGACTTTTCTCGTGTTTGCTTTTTTGTATCTACTATTGAATCTGATAGAATGTGGATAACCTACTGGTAAACCTGAGAGTATGGGGAATGCCCTACTGGTGAACCTGAGAGTATGGGGAATGCCCTACTGGTGAACCTGAGAGTATGGGGGGATGCCCTACTGGTGAACCTGAGAGTATGAGGAATGCCCTACTGGTGAACCTGAGAGTATGGGGGAATGCCCTACTGGTGAACCTGAGAGTACGAGGAATGGCCTACTGGTGAACCTGAGAGTATGGGGAATGCCCTACTGGTGAACCTGAGAGTATGGGGAATGGCCTACTTGTGAACCTGGGAGTATGGGGTTAATCCTTCTTGTAAACCTGGGAGTATGTGCATAACCCTATGAGTGAATCTCTGTGAATGGCAATAACCCTACTGGTAAACAGTAGAGTCCTAAGAGTAAGTGCCCTGCCATCTCTAGCTTTTAAATTAGCACTAGTTGCCTTACTCCTCTTTGTGATAACTTGTTCCCTTTATACACAAAACTATTAAAATCAATATGGTATCATTATAGACTTCAGAGAAATTATCTTGTCCAACCCTTGGAAGTGGAGACTTGCTCATCAGAGGCTGTAAACATTTAGTGCCTAGAATTAAATAGGCCATTTTTAAACATGTATCTTGCTATCATTGATTCATTAACTAGTAGTTTGTCTGGGACTTGTGGTAACAACATGATCTAGTTGATCTGCTCATTAGCGGATTTAGTCATAATAACTTCTGATGTTTGCATTGGATCGGTGTCCCATCCAGAATTAGATTACTTCTCTGTGCTAACAATTTTTTAGAATAGGCTCCTGTTTTCCCACAACCCAAATCTGTCAAGGAAGGCCTGTGTCTTCAGTAAAAATATAGAAAAGAAAATGGGGCTAAAGTAGAATCACGCTGTAAATCTGATTCCACAAGTCTTACATTTGCAGACTCGTTTTTATATTTGACTTGACATATCCTGTTGGACATTCAACTGGTTGAATCCCAATCAAAAATATCTGATCAAGACATCAATCCTTCAGCTTATTAATGAAGATTGTGCTCTTCACATAACTGAAAGCGCTATTCAGATATTTAAAAATGACATTAATGTGCTCCCCCTTTAGCTACACTGTGTCCCAAACACAGTAGGTCTGTTACAGGTATTGTCCTCTCTTTAAAAGCATTAGTGTTATATCAGAATATGCTAACAGGATCATCCAATTCAGGTGCCTTTAATATTATCACCTGACTTATTCTGTTTTTATGATAAATCTATCATGTAAAATGCTGGGTTAGATGAATAAGATGATGGAATCAAAACGTCTGGGAGAAATATAAACAGCCTCAGATGTGCAGACCACTCCAATGGCTAAAAATGAGGAAAAGTTAAACAGCATGTTGATAAAGGTAAAACTAAAAACACAAAAGCTGTCTTACTGCTCAGCATAAAAATGATGTTATCTAGTCCTATCAATTCTTTGCACAAAAACATTGAAGAAATGGAGGCCGTGTTTTATTTTCCAGAGCTCAAAGATCTCAACAGATGGTGATTGCAGCCATTGGATTAAAATGTATGCGCCTTCTGGAAGGAAAGCTATGGCAAGCCTGGATATGATTTTAAAAAACTAACACTTTACATTGTCAACGAAGGCCCATACAGTTTTGCCAGTAGTAACATAAAGCTATGAGAGCCTAAAACCAGACAATTGATAATTTTGAACTGTGATATTGGGGAAAACTTTTGAGAATCCTGTGAAGTGAAAGATTATCAGATCAATCAATATTTGAATGAATAAAAACCATACTATTCACTGGGTGGCCTGATAGTAACAGTAAAACTCAAATACTTTGGCCCCATAATGTAAACAAAGAAATCACTACAGTAGACAGTGATGCTGGTAAAACTGAAAGCAAAAGCAGAAGGAGGGAGTTGGCAGATGCTAAAGTGAATGGACAGTATTACTAAAGTAATGACTATAGATATGCGAGAAAATAATCCCAAAATCCTGCTCGCATCAAAAAACAAAAATTTAAATCCTCTCTCTTAATAATACAACCATAGAATTCACTTTGCATAGCTAATTATTAGGGATGATAGTGGATGACAATCTTAACTTTTAACTGCATGTATAACATTGCATGAGAAAATCACCAAAAACTAGGGATGCTTTACAGAGCCAAAAACTTTTTCACCAACACAACTAAAGCTACACTTCCCACTACTTACCTCTTCCCTTCACTACTTTATGGCACTCCCATCCTTACTAACCTTGTAGGTATCACAGAATGCAGAACTTGAACAATTCTATAATAAAGTGGCTCAATTTGCAGGAAATACCCTTTTCAGAACCCACCGATGTATAGCACGAAAATCCTAAACTGGTCATAACTTCCTCATCAGGTAACTCATACATAGCTTCTTACATCTATAAAATTATCTAGCATTCATCTGCTGGTCTGGCACTAAATACCATTCTGCACAACTATGTTCCCACTTGGTCATTATGACCCAATGACCAAAAACTCCTCTCTGTCCACAAATCTATCAAATCTGCTGGATATGGTCTGTACTCATAGCCTATTACTAAGGCCTAGAACTCATTATCTGTATGAATCAAGCCAATATTCTCCTTCCAGTCCTTTAAAACCATTCTGAAAAAGTTCCTGGCCAAAAGCTGGTTCTGTTCTTGCTCAACCTCAGGATAAACTATATCCGTAAATATGAAAAAGTGCCTATTCATACCTAACTTCAGATTACTCTCCCATCTTCACTTCCTTACTACAATCAATTTCTCTCCTGACTCTCTTTTCTAAATATACCATAACCACATTTTTTTTTCTCACTTCATATTGCAATTCCTGTTTGTATTATATTAACTGGCTAAAATTTCTCTGAATATTACATCATTGTCATATATGTTGCAGCTATTCTTAACCAATGTTTTCATATTATGTCTAATTCGGTATAATTATCTTAACTGTAGATGTTTTTGTTTTACTTTTGAAGGTTGTACAATTTTTGTTCTTAAAATGTTTTTGTAATACTTGGAGTATTTATTCCCATGACAATTCTGGAAATAGGCACCCACCCAGTCAAACTTTTCCAACAATCAAATGTCTATAAATGAGTAAATAAAGAAGCAGTTCTTGGCAGAAAGGCATGCTGTGTTAAAGTCCTTGAGGTCAAACAGTAGGATTGAACTATATGACTAAACAACAAGCTGCTCTCTTATCCCATTGTCTTCAGATACTTCTCCAAGACAGGTCACTTCCCAGCACTAGACTCCACCCTATAGAGATTTAAAAGCTCCCCACTCCATGAGCTTTTCCTGACTAAAATGTTTGCTTATACCACACATTTTGCATTCCCACCTCAACTTGTGAATTACAGTTTCTGTTAAGAATTGTCACAAATTTAGAAATAAACCACTTTGATAGAAATTTCTTCATTGAAGCTTCTATCCATGTTACACAAAATCTGATACGCATTGCTTTGATGGAAACCCACCATCAAAAACTGTACAACAAGTGAAAAAAAATGTGTAGCCCTAATAAATAAATTCCATCCCCTTATTTCAGAGTGAGCTCAAGAGGGTAAATAAAGAGCAGGCAAAAGATCAAGAAGTGTAAAGCTAAGCATGCATTAAACATTGATACCACATTCCAAGATAAAGTCTTATTAACAATTTCAGAAACTTGAGAAATAATTATCCAGGGCACAGTTTTGGGTTTATGGGTCTGGATATGGTTACTAAAATGTGAGAGGTGGACCTTGGAATGATTTAATAGAGCTAAAAGAACTTAGATGGCAGATTATGTTGAATGCCAGTGTTTACCATGGTCTGAATGATAGTTTGTCGATTGCCAGTGTTTTAAGACTTTGTTCTTATGTTGTTTAATGTGTGTTATTAATTATTTATTCATTCACTTATTTTATATACAAACTTTCAACTTAAGCACTCAAGCCATTCATTTCTCAGCCCGTCACTTGCTCAAAACTTATAGCAAGCACTTATAAACCCTAGCACTAGAACCTCCTGTACAGTACAGAAGGACAAGGCTCTCTATTCGACCTTACCAGCCATCCAGTAAAACAGTTCACTGTATCTATCCAGGCATGTCCAAAGGGCAGTTTCAGGTGTACTCTCCAGTCCAAATGGTGAATCTGGGCATTTTGAGGCAATGTTACAACTGCCTAATGTACACAGACAACCCTCTCCTCCTACCACCAAACACTAATACATGCAATAGATGCAGTTATACAGCCAAACTGGAGGCTAAGCTCTGTCAACCCAAGACTGGATCAGACAGTCAAGAGGAGAAGGGAAATACTTGCATCATATCACCAGTCTCACATAGAACAATTAAGCCAACACCAGCAAAAAAAAACACATAAATACATGAAAACATACTCAGAGGCTCTAAATAAAAATCTGCAAAACCAAGAGACCTCCAAAGCAAACATCCAAGCAACCTCCACCCCCCCCAACACAAACCATGAAACACATACTTCACAAAACCAGTGTGCCATGCAATCACAGCCCTTAAGGCAAACTAACATACCCAACATACTAGTAATAGGTGACTCTATAGTCAGACACACCGACATCCCACTCACTAGGCTGAATAAGGAGAAGGTTACTGTTAGCTGCTTGTTGGGTGCCAGGATCCGCCACATAACACAAGCACTCTGGTCACCCCAGAACAAGTACAAATATGACTCTGTCATTGTCCATGTTGGTGTGAATGACCTGAGCCATACCTCCCTGGACTACATGAAAAGAGACATGGAAGATCTCCTGATCACGTAGCCCAGGCTGGTATGACCCTGACCCTGAGTAGCATCCTGCCCTCACCAAGAATGATACCACAGTATAAAGAAAACATTCTCGATTTCAGCAATTGGCTAAGTTTCTGGTGTCATTCAAAGGGGATCCAGTGTCTGTCCACCTGGGATGACATGCTCGTTAAGCTACGCTGCTTTGCTAGAGATGGCTTGCACCTGTCACCCTTAGGCTTTTGAATGCTGGCCAAGGCTCTTGACACCCCCATAGTGCCTTTTTTAGGCAAGGCTCAAAAGACAAACCCACCACCGTAAGGTGCACAAGTAACAAAAAACTGAGGGTAATGCTACTCAATGCCAGAAGTCTAAACCTCAAAATGCATGCACTTGAGGCACTCCTCAGTATGGAGAAAATCGATATATGTTCAGTAACAGAAACCTGGTTTAAGGCTCCAGAGAGTACCCCAGCACTACCAGGCTGCAACTCATACCATACATTTTGGTCACAGAACCCAAACCGAAATACAAAAGGCGGGGGCGTATCCATATTCATCACTGATACCCACACCTTCAGGTTAGTGGCATAGCATGATGCTTCAGAGATCATCCACGTGCAACTTTACTATGGGGAAAGCTGATATTCAAATTGTAGGTTGCTACAGATCACCCACCATGTCCCAGGACCCCCATTCCACATTTCTGGAAACACTGGGAAACATAAAGGTCCTACCAAACACCCTAATATTGGGTGATTTCAACCACCCAAACATTAACTGGGAGAACTACTCAAGTACTAACTCCCTTGCCCAACATTTCCTAGAATTTATAAATTCAAATGCACTGGTTCAACTGGTCAACACTCCCACCAGAGGTGGCAACATATTGGACCTAGTCATCACCAACATGGCCGACCGGTGTTCCACACCGGAGGT